>NC_134701.1:155347409-155487409 GCF_043290135.1 Rhipicephalus microplus
CGCCATGCAGCCGTGCTCCGAAGCTGTGCCACGGTGATAAACCGCGACGCAGTTCGGTCTCTCAGTAGCACTAACGCGTCTTCACGCTCTGCGACGCTGACGTGCACGCTTGCGACATACTTCACCGTCTCGTCCGTCATTCTGACCTACCGTTTCGGCGCCTATTGTCACTGGAATGATCCAATAGCTGTGCCTACCTTGCCCATTAAGGTAGGCGGTGGAGGGGGGCACGCCCATCGAGAAACCCTGCGAGCTCACTCTTGCAAGAAGAGAGACGTGTGCATCGCGTTCCATTTACACCCAGCGATTTGCTCCAGAAAGTTCGCGGGTGTTTCATTGGTAGATTTTCTTCCGGTACCCTCCGCCAGGTTAAAGTTCTCCGGCGCAGAGTTCGTCGGCTACTACGTGTCTGCCAAGTGATGACACCATTAGTGTTTCCAAACTTACCCCTGCAGCCAGTACAAGAACCTCTCTCGCTTCAT
This sequence comes from Rhipicephalus microplus, assembly GCF_043290135.1. Classification (NCBI taxonomy): domain Eukaryota; kingdom Metazoa; phylum Arthropoda; class Arachnida; order Ixodida; family Ixodidae; genus Rhipicephalus; species Rhipicephalus microplus. The sequence goes on from NC_134701.1 coordinate 155,347,892, forward strand.
TTCACGGACCATAAAGACGTATTATTGAAGTGACCTCGCAATCCATCTGCCATGACAACAACAAAATGAAAAAAGAAAACTAACGAAGAAAACGAAACAACAAAACGAACAAGAACAAGATATAAGTTTATTTGTATAATATACGTACAGTCTTATGTCTTTATAATGATATAATGGGCTAACATTTCACGGGAGAGCTACGTTTCACCGATGATCTCTCTTATCGAGCTCCACCAACTTGTGATCATTCATTTGGTGGATATGTCAGGATTTCTTTTACTTAGGTGCATGCCATGCAGCTAATTAATGAATTCAATTTCTCATAGCAGAAACCCTAACTTTTGCAGACCACGCAACAGCGTGCTTTTTACATACTCTGTTTACTGGGCAAACCGAATTCTCTTTACTACTAGTGAGATGTGGAAGCAGGTGTCTCATTTCTCAATACGCTTCACGCTAAATGTGTGATGTACTGTGGTTTCAATCTATTACTTGCGACCAGTTTTTCTTGCAAGATGCAAAGTGCGCTAGTAAGCGGCCCCAGTTGTTCCTTGACTTACCTGCAATAGATCATGTTCAGGTGCTAGCTTTATTTTGTTTTCGTTTACTGATACTTCGCCAACTTTGCAAACAAAAGCCTTTCTTGAAGCTATTGAACACCCCAATCATAAAGCAAATACGTAACGTTCGACATGCTCAATAATTAACAATTCCTGTCTTTATTTATTTTCAGAGGAACAGGGTTTCCGCGTTCCTCCTGATGACTTTTTACTCCCGTTTCTTCGGACAAAAAAGTACAGGGTCGATGAAGCCGTGAAAACTGTGAAGAAGTACTTCAGTGCTCGCAGAGATATGCCTGAAGTGTTCGACAACCTATCACCATCGACAATCGAATACGACACAGTGTTTCGACGGCATAAGCTGGCACTCTTCCCACTAGTGAGAGATTCCAAGGGAAGAGCCATGGCCTTGCTTGACTTTGGTCAGTCTTTTTTTTTTCATATCTCTTACCTTTCCTGACAACTTTCATTTAAAGGGACCAATAACTCTTCAAAAGGTCAGATTATACGCTGATGACAAAGAAAAGAATGAGAATGAGGTGCTATAGATACAATCATCATTTCCCTGATTTGAGTAGGATTGCATTTTCAACTTGCACTACGGAGTCGTTTCCTTTGCTCTACGTAGTCCTAGGCTATTATGCACGCTGTAATAGGTGTTCAATAATAAAATTTGTAACGATCAACAGTGAAACAGAGTCTCAGGAGCTCATGTGCACTCGATCAGCTACAGTGAAACAAAGAACGATGAAGCTGGAGAACAGATAGTTGGACTCACAGCACTAACGCTGTGTATACAATCACTCAACAGTGTCATGGCCATCATGATCATCATTAACCTGACTATGCCCACTGCAGGGCAAAGGCCTCTCCAACGTCCCACCAATCAACTCATCGCCACTCTATTCTGTCCTGCCTTCGTGGTGAAAGGAATTACACGTTAAGAAGCAGTGCTACATTCGAGACAACTAGTGGAACATGTTGAGTCGTGGTTCATTCTCACCAATAGCGCACATACGCCCCAAACTGGAGCGCGCCAATGCGAACACCCCTCACGCTCCCCTCCCGTCGTTTGCAGCGTGTGTTGGGTGCACGACTTCACAATCATCAAAGATTTAAAAATTAGCAGTATAAAATGTTTCACGACGTTTTCAGCCTTACCATTTCATGAATACACAGTCGAGCTGCTACGCTTTCTGTTCCACTAAAGAAAACAAGAAACAATGAAGAGTGGTTGTCAGTACCTCTAAAGCTAATTTCTTGCTATCATTTTTTGTTTTTTGTTCAAAAGTTTAGTACTGGTTTTACGGCCTAAAGTGCCCACTCACTCTGTTTACTTCTCACATTCATTCTCCTCTACAAAATCACTCAATTCAGGTGCTTTTACAATGAGCAATAGATGTTCAGCCATAACCAACCTATGTTACTAGCAATGCGGGTGAAATTTTATTGATGTGACATCAAATCAGTATAATGATGCTGTTATGTTGGGTGCCATCGTATTAAGCAACAATATTCGTTTATGGAACGTTAAGAAACATGTAATTAAAATGACACCATTCCTTTTTCATGGTACTTCCTGTTTTAGTAATTGCTTTCAAGATTCTTGTTGTTGCATTTAACAGCTCAGTGTGAGCAAAGTACGACATGACTAGAGAGGTAGTGAAAATTCATCTTATAAACAGTCAAGCTGATATCAGCGTTAGCTCTCGGATCTCTTCTTTTGATTTCCGAAGAGCCTGATTTTATCTTGCCTAGTTGGCTTTGTAAAATTTTGTGCGCTCACGCAGTCTTTCTTTTTCACAGCTTGTGCTTTATTTTCGTCTTTGTTTCTCAAAGAATAAATGATTTAGTTGGAAGTCAGTGCGGGTCCTGTAACTTAGAAAGCTTACGCTTCACATAGACTTGGACAAAGCAAAAAAGGCGAAAGACACAGTGCCTGATCTTGTTTCTACAATTTGTCTCCATCGATTCCCGCTCTAAGCTTTCTGAGATGCAAACTAGCTACCCCACCAAGCCATACTCGTGATCGTTAAATTTATCTTGCTCTATCCCTCCGTTCTTGCGTTGTTATGAGCCGAGTATTTGAGTAATACCTTTTAAAATGCTACTATTTGCTTCCATCAATACTTTTGGCAAAAACAGGCTTTTTTCCTCCCTGGGGTTTATGAAGAAGGGTAAACAATAACGAAACACGCTATGGAAACTAGTAGAGAAACATTCCAACATCTCTTGCAGAAAGAAATGAATAGCAGGCCAATTCTATATTGTAGAGCATATAGCACAAAAAATATTAGTGTTTAAGCGCGCTAGGAAGCTTTGGAGAATGTGCTTGTTAGATGCAGGTGCCCTGTTTAGAAGAGGTGTGAGGTGGTGGTGATCATAATCGGCGACGACACACCGGTATGCAATAGGCGTTCGTTCGAATGTGCGAGATCTTTTCCCAATCCATTCATTATATATATATATATATATATATATATATATATATATATATATATATATATATATATATATATATATATATATATATATATATATATTACTAATAAGGCAGTCATATTGTCTCACACCTCAGAAAAATGTATCACCCATTAGTCACATAAAGATAGTAGTACTCCTCAAAGCGTCATTCGAAAATTTTGATCAATATACTTAACTATTTGCGGCTTTCTTTCAGGTTCATGGACCCGCGACTTGTGTTCAATACGAGACTTCATGAGATGTTTCATAGTAGGAGCAGAGTGCCTCCTCCTTGACGAGGAGACCCAGATACGAGGAGTAGTGGGTGTCGAAGATCTGAAAGGCTTGAGCGTGCATCACATCCTGGAATTGACGCCGAGCTTCCTTAGAATGCTCATCACACTTGCTCAAGTAAGTGCATACGTCTTTGACCAACATTTCCCTGCGTGATCTATTTAGATCGATTTATCCGAACACGCAAAAGCAACGAAACACCTTTGCCCTCCATCTTGCAGCTGTGTGTGTGCGTGTGTGTGTGTGTGTGTGCGTGTGCGTGTGTGTGTGTGTGTGTGCGTGTGTGTGTGTGTGTTTGTGTGTGAGAGAGATAGAGAGAGAGAGATCATTGATCTGTTGTGTTTATCAGGTTGCGTCTACCTGCCCGAATAATTTTATTACGCGCTGGCTCGATTAATAAGGATGCCAAAGGAAGGCGGGGTGGCAAAAATTTTTACTCGTGTAGGTGATAGTAGCATATTTACAATCAACGCTGTCTCCTGTGTTAAGGTGAATTTCAGTTGGTGCGTTAGCGTCACTTTGCCTGTATATAGTTACATCTGTTTGGTACTGCCTGATACGCCAGTTGCCCATTTATCTGAAGTACGATTCGCGTCAGCCTAAGAATGGCATCTAGGAATGGCGCTGCCGTGGGTCATTTATAGACGCTCGACTACCCACCGTACAATATGCATTGAAGGCCGCTCAAAGATCATTGAAGAGTTTCTCTCGAAGAATTCCAAGGTCATCTTTGCACATGTCACAGAAACCGAAGCGCCCATTGTTGAGCAAAAATGTTGTACGCAGTAGGCTCACCCACATGAAGTAAATGTTGCTATTACAGATTTGCAAAACAGGCGGAGCTGAGATCATCAGGACAGAAATCGTGATATAAATCAAGCTAGAACAGGTTTCTTGAGGTCACAGACTAAGCTTTGCGAAGCACTTAACTGCAGCTTTGCGCGGAGAAATGTGTACGCAATGAAGTGAATATCAATTTCTCGTGAAAAGAAACTGATTAACATCGCCGAAAAGGTGTGGCCAGTTCTTTACATAGCACTTGTGTTTTGAGGCCTCTTATGTGACACGTGTTTTTGAAGAGTGCTCATAGCAGGCATTGCAGCATAACGCAATTATAGCGTTGACGCAATGAATGATAATCTGACTAGTATTATCATGAAGTGTGCAATGAAAGTTGTAGGTACTATAGTTAGAGAGGACACTGGAACGCTGTCCCAGGAAACGAAGAATCTCATTAAGAAGCGTCAAAGTATGAAGGCCTCAAGTACAATAGACAAATAGAGAGGGTAAAGCTTTCGAAGTTGAATAATAAGCGTAAGGTATCCGATGTGAGAAGGTATAACATAGAGAGAATTAATTATGCTCTGAAAAACGGAGGAAGCGTCAAAGCAGTGAAGAGAAAACTTGGGATAGGCAAAAACCAGATGTATGCACTAAAAAACAAGGAAGGCAATGTAACTACCAATATGGATAGGATAGTAAAATTAGCACAAGAGTTTTACAGAGATCTGTACAGTAGCCAGCACATCCACGACCTTAATATAGGAAATAGTAGTAACCCAGATGACACCCCACCAGTAATGATAGAAGTCAGAAAAGCCTTGGAGAGCATGCTAAGAGGCAAAACTGCTGGTTAGGATCAGGCACATCAAATCTGCTGAAAGATGGAGGACAGATTGTGTTAGAAAAACTTGCGACCCTGTTTACGAGGTGTCTCCTGACAAGAAGAGTACTTGGAAGAATGCTAACATCACCCTGATACATAAGAAAGGAGATGACAAGGACTTGAAGAATTACAGGTCGATCAGCTTGCTCTCCGTAGTGTACAAGCTATTTACAAAAGTAATTGCTAGCAGAATTAAGACAACATTAAAATTCAATCAACCAAAGGAACAAGCAGTACTTCGAACAGGCTACTCGAAAATTGACCTCTAATAACAATAGTTCAGCCTAATTAGAATGATCTTGGTTATTGAAATCGCTTATTTTATTTACCATTGTACACGTGCCTCGATGCTCAGAAAGTGCGTTGCGTATGCTTTTGGTGTGACAGCAGATGAAGACGGCGTTTCGCAGTATAATAAACTCGCGCCAGCTCAAAAATACTTGAAACATCTTTTAATTATATAGCAGAAGGTCCACACGTACGACTCAATTGCCTGGCTAAATGCTGGCGCGCCTTTTTACACGCCAGGTGTTTGTCCTCGGCGCAATTCGCAGCATGGTTACATAGTGTCAAATATAGCATACATTCGTGCATCATTCGTAAAGGTACAAGCAAATCTGCTATGGACGAAATGCAATAAAGAATTATTTGCAGTGCCATCTGTGCGTATATACAAGTAACAGCCAACGGCCGCCATAGTGCATGAACACTCCCGCGCGCTTGGCCGGCATGCATACCACTCGGATCTCCCAAATTAAAGTTTACATCGAAACGAAGCACCTATCTCACGATCATAGTTCTTTTGACTCGCACGAGTGCCTTTTTTTTGCATGTATTTTTATTTGTTCTCGCACAATGGTAGCTCAGCCTATCGTTGCTTCAAAACTTCGGGGCATTTTCCTGTATTGTTGGCATTTATACAAGTTTTCAATATGGCATTCGTTTTAGCTATATGTCTCATCCAAATAAACAGAAACATGTGAGCACCAAAACTGTAATGCATTTCGGTCCTCTTACGCTACAAAGCTCTCATTGAAGTATTATCTTCTTTCTTTTTTCCGCAGGACACATTTCCCGTCCGGGTCAAGGGCATGTACTTTATAAACACGCCCACTGTTTTCGAAGGCATTTATAACATCTTCATGAGGCCTTTCATATCGACCAAACTAAAAAGCAGGGTAAGATATGAGTCATGATAATACACATTCTGGTTACTAATGCCTCTGCATGCTTCTCGTTTTCTCTGCTAGAAGGACGCTCATGTTGATGTGTTTTCATGCTTTGGTGCGCTAGTTTTTTTATTCCTCTAGTCGCTCCAGCACGTCGACTTCGCATTGACTGTGATAAAATCATATTAACAAGAAAATTTCCGCGTTTGTTTCTGCTTTGTCGTTTATTATCTGTAATTGCAAGACATTCGTAAGCAGAATTTATACTTGTGATCAGTAACCCTCTCGCTAAGAAAGACGAGCCGGGCTCATTTATGCTGAAAGAAGCGTTTGGGAGCACCGCAGTTAAGCTATACCCCAAGTCATTGTGCTGTTTTCTCTTTGGTTTCAACAGATGTCTCAGTAAAAGATCCTGAAATATGCTTCAAGCACGCCTTTTGGGCCGAACAGGATTGAATTCTGGTAACCTGAATTGCACTATCGATGTCCTGCTCTGTGCGCCGGTGGCGCGAGCATGCTGCCAACCACTCTGTTTAGAAAAAAATAAAATAAAGGTAACTTCCACTAACTTTGGGGTACGAAAACCACCATATGATATTGCGGAACGCTGTAGTGGAGAGCCCCGGAAATTTCGAGCACCTGGGGTACGTGCAGAATAATATAAGTACATTAGCCTCAAGCATTTTTGCCTTCATCAAAAATGTCAGCAAAAAACACACGAAATTTCTCAGTTACCCAAGTTATGTACAATGAAAAATCTCATTTCACCAACAAGTGGGGCAGCAATTACACAAAGCAGCGTATTCTCTCTTAATCGTCGAATTAGGATGGTGACCATTTCTCGACACATTGCCATTGCCCGTCGACAGATGTACACCGACCACCGCTGATGCATTCTATGGTTTGCTTGCAAGGCCTCGCTTGTCCCTCCGGGTCATTCTTTAAATTCCAAACAGAGACGGATGTGACTTTCCGCGAGCTGTTGAACTAATATGTTGCGTCTTTCAATAGACGTCTAAGGATGTAACACAACGTCATAGCTCATCCAACCCCAATGACGCAAAACAAACATTCGTGAGAGTTTCCGGTAGAAAAGGTGGAACATGGCAGGACATACTGCTTAGGGCTCATAATGCCTTCCTTATGCACCAAATTAGCTGCAAAGTATCGGCTCTTAATGGGACAAATTCAGATAGGAATATTACATACGCTATGGCGCTAAAGTATCGAGGAATTGCTTCGTATTCCAAAGAACAATTCGCTGCGATCTTTATGCTTCGTTGGCAACGGCCGTCTAAAGACAATAGTTTTGTGTCTGTTGAGAAAAAAATGAAGTGTTTATTTGACGCTGTGCGCAACAAAATCGGTGACTAGGCTAGGAGCCTTCATGTGCGTGGCGCCGCCTACGGAGGCTACACGCACATGAAGGCTCTCTCTGCTACGTGAGATACTGAAGTCATCTGGCCGTAATATTCATTCGTAGGTGGCAGCACCGTGTCGTGTTAGTTAACATAAAAAAAGAAAAAAGGGTTTTTTTTTTTTTGTCGAGCCTGGTGACATACTTGTCACCACCCCGTTATAAAGGGGACGCTCATAGCATCCATCCATCCATCCACCCAGTTAGAGTTATTGTATATGCTTCTTTTAGGTAGCATATAGAGTAACTCTAGTCCTAATGAAGTGTAGAAAACACCCACGTTTTAGTTCACAGCGCTGCATCGTCAGTGCTTCGGTCTTTAGAATCATGTATCTATACATTTTACAAATAAAGAAATCCGCTTCATATTGCTTACATGTTGATGTTTATTTAAAATATGGGTAACACTTCCTTTATGATTGAGAATGTTCATAAGTATGAACGCAGCAAGTGGATCAACATGCCTAGGCGTTGAGAAGCTGCCTTAACTTTCGCCGGGTGGCTGAATCGTGCGGCTGACAGACTAACAGACGGACAGACAGAACGAAGCTTTTGCGTTAAATTATACCAAAAAACACTATTGCCTTTAAAAAAAGCACTTAATAAGAATGGGGTTCACATTACAATGAATAGGCTAGCAGAAGAACAAAGAATGGCACTAATTATCACATTATTTGGAACCTAAGTAGTAAGCGACCTGCTATGCGTCCCAGGCCTAAAAGAGACTATTCAAATAAAGAACTGCAAGCTGGTCACGACATGAATAACGTGAAAATGTTGCCCCCTGGGTCGTCAAACCTATTCCGCGAGTGCCCGTTTCATACACTTTGCACGAGGTCCATAAGCCGTGGTAAGCGCATTGGCACCACACGTTATTAAATGCGAAGCATTTCTTAGCAAACTTCGGTGACATTGAGCATATCTATCTATATATATATATATATATATATATATATATATATATATATTATATATATTTGTTTATCTATCTATCTATCATCTACGTCTGGGTGCTTTCGTGATCACCCCCTTAACTTGGGCTCAACTAAAATTATTAACCAAAATTATTGGAAGGGTAAGATGGTTTGGCCAATATGACACGCTGGTGATGACATAAGTAATGTCACAATTCTATCGCGCACGTCGTCAAACTCTTTCATCTAGATGTGTGGCACACGCCCACGGGAAGGTATGGGCCGCAGGTATGCGGGTATGCCCGTGACACAGGGTATTATTACCATTTGGTATCTACCATGGAGCGGCAAGAACAGACATGGGTAATTTTAATGCCTGAGCGTTAAGAAAAAGCTGATATCGGCAGCTTTGACCCGACAAGTGCAACTAATTAATATCAGGGTCCCAGAAAAAATCAAACTCCAGCGTTCTGTGTGAAAATCAAGTGTTATGCCTCAGAGCAACGCCAAGCCTCGGATTTACTTTTCAAATGCCCCCAACTGTTCGTGAAACGTCGATTGTCGTTGCGGTGCTGGCGATCCAGTTTGATAAACAATACATATCTACTCTTTTGACGCGATAAACAATACATATCTACTCTTATGATACAGCCGGCACGTCGGGTTAACATCAATTGTAAATACGAGCTATCCAGAGAAGCATATTAATGCAGCAGTGTCGAGGACAAGGAGGTTCAAAGGTGTTGCTAATATTTATGTTGCTGTTAGCATGGTTAAGCAACTAGAAACAAGTGGTTATATAAAACATATGCAGCTGTTTATTACTTGCCACTGTGCGTATTTGTACATATGTTTAGCTCCACTTGGTAACGTTTTGGCGATAAACAACTACAACACACTTACCTTCGCATAACATGGATTCTTAAGGTACGTCACAACTGCCGATTTTTTTATCTACCCAGAGCAGCGAGGACATACTTGAGTAACTTAACTGTGAGAGCGTTAAGAGAAACCGAAATAGCCAGCGTTAAGCCGACGTCTGCAAAGATTTAAAAAAAAAGAAAACAAGATGCCAGCAGCAATCAAATCGAAGTGTTACGCGTGGCAATCAGGTATTAGACCATAGAGCCACGCCAGGTCTTGAAACCACTTTGAAAAAAAAAAGCACTATAAAGGCGTAAGATTGATGCAAGTGCAGTTGTGGTTGCATTGCTGGCTAATTTCATAACAAATCATTCAACATTGACACAGGGAGACTTATGGTGCAGACATTATACCGGGTTAATGACGATTCTGGTGGCAATGTTGGCTCCGTATTCATAGAAGTCTAACAAGCATGACATTTCTATTCTTGCACTTCAGCAAGCTATATCGAAGTGTTGTTCAACGTCGGGGGAACACGCTAAAGAAAGATACGAGTCGTAAAGGAGTTTTAGAATAGCGCCCCGCGAGCCCTTGCGCTGCTGTCGCTGCCACTGCACATGCGTCGTAACGCAAGTCGCCGTTCGCATTCGCGGCCCGCCCACAAAAAATACGAAATATCGGCCGTGTGTGCGGCCCGCATGCGGCCCGCAAACAGTCGTTTCGATGCTACGGTTCTGCTGCGATTGTGCGTCGCGGTTTGCAGTAGGGTAAACGCTATTCTAAAACTCGTATGGCGCCCGCTATTCTAAAACTCCCTATACTCAGATCGTCAAATCATGAAGCACAGATCGTTTCGATACACTGACGTCTGTACTCAAAGATCGTTGCTGACGTTATGTCCGACCAAAAGCTGCAGTGTTGTCACCAGTGGACGCCATTGTAGTGCATGTTCCCGTGAAGGCCGCAACGTGCACGCAACTAAGGCATTTAACATCGATCCACCTTGTAAGACTAGCCTCAAAGTCAAACGAAATATGCAACATAGACCATTACTTGACCTCTGCTTCACATCAAACCGATTCTCACGAGGTGTGAGATCCACCAATGTATTTTTTACTGAAAAAGTCGGAATGAAGTGCCCTAAATAGTTTTTGTTATTTTTGGGCACGTAGATTCCAACAGGCAAATACAGGTACATTTTTTGCATCGTCTGCGGTGAAAACACGAGGAAGGGAAAGGGTTAAAGTTATGCACATCTAACCTTATGTTACAAGGCATATATAATTTCGCTCTTATTCTAATCTAATGCAAGTGCAATCACGTTTCGTCTATTTCATGCATTGTTTCAGGTTCACTTGGTTAAAGGTGGCCTGTCTGAGCTCAGTGACGTTTTCCCTTTAGAGAGTCTACCAAAGGAATATGGTGGGACAAAGGAGGACTACGACTGGGACCATCACCAACGGTCCTTTCATGATAAAGCCGAACACTTTCAGAATGTGCGTCTCTGGGGCTACGTCGAAAAATAAAGTGAATGTGTGTGTTGCTCGTGATAAAATTGACCACGAATGCTTTTTTTATTGACAGAACTATAGCTTACAGTATAGCTGTTCTTCGGCCCTCAGATACGAAAAACGAGGTCATGGAAATATTGTCGACAAGACAAAGTTACAGGTGCATACACTTGCGGTGGTCAAGAGCACAGCTACACTTCCAACACGTCCTGTCCTTATAGTACTCACCAACGCTCATGCGAACAACCACCACATTCTATCTATCTGACTATGAGGTCCATGTGACGTCACTGACGGTGCTGAGAGATGAAGGCGACGCAACCTTGCAGCAGGAGATGACACGATCAGTGGTTCGCGAGAGCACAACAGATCTTAAACTGCTCGCTCATCGGACCACGGTGCGCCCGGCGTAGCAGTGTGGCCACGTGATCAGTTGCGCCAGGAGGGAACTCAGCAGTCGCTTGATCCGGACCAATGCCACCTAGATTATTTCAAGCCGGCTCACTGTGTCAGTCACGGGCTCTTACGTCACTTTGTTTTCACCGGCGTGTTTCGCTATCACAGACGTGCCTACGCTCGCTCTCGTGAAAGTGGGAACGCCGCTTCTTGTGTCGGTCACGAAAGATTTTTCCACTTGCAGTGCATCATCATCCTGATATTGTGCTGAATATCATACTTGTGGCAGCATCACACACTCTGCTCCATAACTACGTGTCTCTGAAGAGACATGTTCTAAAGAGTACAAATAAAACTGCAAAACTATGCAAATGAGATAGGAACAGTTTCTCTGCGTGCTCTAGATGTGTGTGCGTTTGTATGCAAATAAAGAATGAATTATATTCACCGTATTTATTTTGTCAATTTGTTGGTTCATAAAACTCATTCCTATAGATCGACCACACGATCGATAGCGTCAATCTTTGGCTCTTTCATGGAAGAAATGGCTCACAGGTGAGTCTCCAAATGCTTTACAGCGCAATACTTTACCTAAACTAGTGCCCTTTTTTATCCAAAAGGCAGAATGTAAAAGTCGCCCCGAACGCTGTATCTCTTACAGGGGGACGATTGTGGTAATTGATTCACACTCCGGTACGCGCACTCACTCGGTCAACATGAGTGACGTCACGGTGGCATTGAGCAGGACTGATCTAGGTGGAATATGGCTGGTCCCCAGCCTACTCGGCACTATCGCCATGTCTTCGGTAGACGGTTGAAGTCGGACACACCGCCTGACTCAAGATCAGCTTTTCGCCCCTGACCACATGCACAGCCACCACAGGAACAGCCCGCAACACCCGGTCCGTAACACCCGTTCACCGCAGGGAAATTCCAAGCTCGTCGCTGCCGGTCTGATGCCATCCAGCTCTGTCCCACTTTTTTCTTGGGTCGAATGTTCTCCTTCTCGCCCGCTGACCACGCAACCCGTCGACGTTCTGAGGCCCACGAAATCTGATTGATTGATATGTGGGGTTAACATCCCAAAACCACTATATGATTATGAGAGACGCCGTAGTGGAGGGCTCCGGAAATTTAGACCACCTGGGGTTCTTTAACGTGCACCCAAATCGGCCCACGAAATCTATCACGCTCGTCGGCCTCCTGCGAACTCATTTCGTCTTCATAAGTCCCACTTTCGCTTGTTATTACTAACATCCTCTTACTATATTTACCCTGTTTCACCGTTTATGTGACAAATCTCCAATGTGCATTGACTAGTTTCGTCCGTAAATCTTCGTTAAAAGCTTAAAATCAAATCAATAAAACCAGTAATTGCCAGGTGTATAGACAGGCATGTGAAGGCTCTAATTTTGCGTAATTACAGTGGTAAACCAACCCTCCTTTCTTTGTAGATTTATGGCTATATAGTTTCAGTTTTTATTAGTTTTAATCTTGCTTAGAATTGAATGAAACGAAAGAGTACACATGGCATAAGGTGGATTGAAGTTCATGGATCACCTTTCGGTGGCATCTGCGCAATCTGCTACAGAAATGTTCCTAACATCAGAACATCTTTTTTTTTAATGGGCATTAGTGATAGCGCGAGAAAACTTGAAAAGATGGATTCATACAAATACAAACCTATGTCAGGTGGTCAAGTAGATTTATGTGCTTGTTTATGGCTTATGCTACGTGAATGGCATGAAACAGTTACGCAAAATTATCCAAGTTCCTTTGTAATTTTTTGGCCATTTCATGGCCGCTCGGTAGCCACAGGCATAAGTAGCATTACATAAAATGGTGGCCAGTGAGGTCAAACAGGTACACAAGGAACATAAAAAAGAACACAGGAGCAGTAATAGCGCATGTCTTGGGTTTACGCTGTATATGTTGTCGAGTAAGTTCATTATAGTGAACTCATGATTTCTCAAAAGAAAGAGAAAACATCCACTTATTTGACTGCCGGAAGGAAAGCAGCAACCATTTAAATGATGCATTCACCTTTTTAAGTGTCGACGATAGCACATCGGTGATCATTTTTAATAAACAACAAAAGTGATTCTCACTGTACTACCTCCAAGACTTTCAGATTGCCTTCATTTTAAACATATATCACAATAACAATTTATTTGATTGTGACGCAGTAAGGTTCTGCCATACTTGTGAAATCATCGCCGAGTTAGGGTTTGGTCAGGAATATGAGCTGCGCTGAACGCATGCAGCGTAGTATGTGAAACTGTCGTAAATATGAAAATTATATGGCATATGTAGACTATAAATCTAGTTTGCGACGTTTCGAACCCAGCCCTTAGATGATTTCTCTTAGTGGTCCCAGTAAAAGACCGTCTAAAAGCGAAATAAATTTTTTGAAATGCCTTTTTATTATATTGCCTGCATGTTGGTTACATGGCAAAATGCTGCGAAACCCTAATTTGGGCAAAATGTGGAATCTTCAGCTCCACGAACTTCTCAGTATATGAATAAACTACCAGTAGTACCAAGCGATTGATACACCAGAGTGCATCCTGTTTCAGTAGTATATTGAAATCTGCACTGGTGTGGGGACAGTCACCTGCACAGTGTGAATGTTTATCAAATGAAACAAAGGAGCACGTGGCCTGCGCGCTCCGGTGGCTGCTGGCAGCGCATTGAAGCGGGAGCAAAAGCAATTACAGGCCCTTTTATAGCGTCATCTCGCGGTGAGCAAAAGAACCATTCGTTGCTGATGTGCAACCAGTGCAAACATTTCAACCCCCTCCCTCTTGGAGGTGACAACTGTCGTATTTCGTAGTCACATTGAAGGGGGAGGAGGTTGCAATCTTGCCGCTGGTTCCATATAAGCAATGAACGGTGTAACCTTAAGAGACAAAAAGAGTGCAGAGTTGATCAGGGAACAAACTGGGGTTAAGGATATCATTGAAGAATGGTAGATATTATTTAAGAATGGTATATATTTATTATGAAATATTGGGAGCGCGAACAAGACACAAGAAAGTAAACAAACGAGCGCTGAATCCCGTTAGTTTGCGCTCCCAATATTTCATTGTGAATAAGGATACATAGTTCAAATCAAGAAGAAGAAATGAACATGAGCCAGGCATGTAGTGCGTAGGCAGGATGACCGCTGGTCATTATGGGTAACTGACTGGATTCCCAGATAAGGCAAGCGGGCAAGGGGGAGACAGAAAGTTAGATGAGCAGATGAGATTATGAAATTTGCGGGTACGAAGTGGCAGCAGCAAAGCACGGGACCGAGTTGACTGGCGGATCATGGGAGAAGCCTTTGTCCTGCAGTGGACGTAGTCAGTCTGGTGATGATGAGGGGGACCAAGGTGGGATCATTTCATTTACCAACTATTTGTGTATTGGTTCCTATGTTACCAAACTAAATGTCAACGCCACCACCCTTTCTCCCCCGCCCCTATCCGTGCACTATATGGCAGCCTGAACGATTGTTTCGAGCTCAAGCTACTGCTCATCAACATCTGTCATGTCCATTACTGGGCCAAGGCCTCTTCCCAAGAATCTTCAACCTACCTTGTCCTGGGCAATTTTTTTAGGAGCGAAGCTCCTTAAGGCGTGGGCTGTGCGTCCCCTGTATGTAGCCACCTCTCGTTCAGTTCTAAGTATTACGCTAGCCACCGCCCGATCTAAAGTATACAGCCATATCCATCCGTCCATCCGTCCGTCCATCCATCCGTCCGTCCGTCCATCCATCCATCCGTCCATCCATCCATCCGTTCATCCGTCCGTTCGTCCATCCATCCGTCCATCCGTCCGTCCGTCCATCCATCCGTCCATCCATCCGTCCGTCCGTCCATCCGTCCATCCGTTCATCCGTCCGTCCGTCCGTCCGTCCGTCCATCCATCCGTCCGTCCGTCCATCCATCCGTCCATCCGTCCGTCCATCCGTCCAAAAGATGCAAGATGTTATAAACTAGACGGCGGTACGTGTAATTGATTATGAAAGATGCGAGGTGTTATAAAATAGGAATGATGCCACATATGGCGCGTGTCATCGTTCGATATAGTGCGGCGACGTACGCTAGGGGGAGCGTTGCAATAAAATCGAGTGGGCGAAATGTACGGAGGATTCATGGTTTACCAGGTTTACCTCCGGAGCTTCGCCCACTCATCATCATTCACTTCGTGGATATGGCGGCATTTTTTTAATATTATGCGTCCATATTTCTTCCCCTTTTGCCACCCCACCTATCACACCTGTCCGCGCTTCCC
Organism: Rhipicephalus microplus; assembly: GCF_043290135.1. Taxonomy (NCBI): domain Eukaryota; kingdom Metazoa; phylum Arthropoda; class Arachnida; order Ixodida; family Ixodidae; genus Rhipicephalus; species Rhipicephalus microplus. The sequence continues at coordinate 155,363,424 of NC_134701.1, forward strand.
ATCTCGTGGTATCTAGTCCGATGCTCTGACGAAATAAACTATATTTCGTCAGAGCATCGGACTGATACCGTAAAAAGAGACACAAAGAGGTAATGCTTATGTCAAGATCCACTTTCCACATGATCTGCTCCATATTTTCACAGTAGCAGATCCCCCACCTTACATAGTCAATATATGGGGCACATCTTGAACTCTCCTTCATAGGTGAACAGCAAAAGTGCCCCTCCCCCTTGGCGTCTTAGTGCGCACGTATTTTTCTACAACGCCCGGACTAACTTGCGACATCTCTCGATCATCGACGAAGCAGTCAAGGCCACACCGCGTCATTCGACGCTGCAGGCCCGGCGCCAATGCGTTCCGCCTAGGCTAACGTTCGCACTTGGCAGCAGTATACGTATCGCGATGCGACACGTGCCTTCATTTATGGCGCGGCTGCTAAGCGAATTGCTGTGAATATTCGTATGCTGTCTGTTGAGCAACATTGATGATATGTGGGGTTTAACGTCCCAAAACCACCATATGATTATGAGAGACGCCGTAGTGGAGGGCTCCGGAGATTTCGACCACCTGGGGTTCTTTAACGTGCACCCAAATCTGAGTACACGGGCCTACAACATTTCCGCCTCCATCGGAAATGCAGCCGCCGCAGCCAGGATTTGAACCCGCGACGTGCGGGTGTTAAGCAACATTATTGGTTAATCCAGGTTCATGCTGAGGAAAAATTTCTGTTATGCGAAGCACCCGCTATAGACGCGCGTTTCAAGGACTGCCCGTCGAAGCTCGTCCAAGGCCGACCGGCCGACCGTCGCGGCCAACGACCTGCTATCGTTGAAGGAAGCCAGCCACCACAATTCTCAACAAGGAAAGGGCAGTGTGATATCTGCTGCTTGTCCTTCGGAGCTGAAGCGGTTCCCCTTTGCAGTATGGAGACAAACAGCTGCCAGTGCCAAGCGGCTTCCTCCGAGGGTGGACAAAGATAACGAGAGAGTGTTTCGTATCGGGTATAGCTTGCCTGCATAGTTATCATTGTTTAGGACAGTATGCGGCTGCTTGCATCAAGCATTTACTGCCCTGTGCCACTGGTCTGACAGACAGCTCGTGCTTATCTAAACCTAGAAACCAGATTGCGTCGACTCCCCGCTGCTCTAGAATATTACGCATAACAGTGATAAGCGTCTTCTTATGAAACAGCATAGACTGACGTACTACGTCCGCCTGTCTATGCTGTTTCAGCGCAGCTAATGCTGTGTGTGTCTCTGCTTCATAGGGTATCATGCTGAAGCGATGAGGTGCATTCCCACTTACGAATAATGTAGTGCGGTGGGTGTACGGACCGAAGAATTGCGGTCTTACAAGCTTTTGTTGCCGGGTGACGTGCGAAGCAGCGAGGAAGGGTGTACAGTGATGACATCCGCGCTTTATATGGAAAGCTAGAAATTTAACTTATATTCGATAGATGAAGTACCTCGCGATGTAAGCAGCTCAGTTTCTTTCAATGAACGACGCGTATCTTTATTGTTTGTCCTACCTTTGTCTTTCCACGCCTTCAATTTTCAAGTTATTATTATTATTATTATTATTATTATTATTATTATTATTATTATTATTATTATTATTATTATTATTATTATTATTATTATTATTAGTTAACAGTACTGCAAGCCTTTTTCTGGCCCACGAACAAGTGGCTTGAACATAGCTACAGTTCACATTAAATCTAAAAAAAGAAACAAACGAAGCTATATTCAAAGAGCAAAGAATATCAGGACATGGTGTGCTCAACTAGGTGTTCTTACTATCAGGGACACAACATTATAATAACTGTGATGTCTCGAAGCGTGTCATATGAGATACGAATAATTTTTTACCGGTCAATTCTAAATTATGATTATCAGATTAACGAATAGATAGCAGAGTTGGTTAGTGTTCACAATGAAGTAAAATGCTGCACTATAGAATGGAGGCAAAGAGACGAGAGGAAGGCTGGAAAAACTCAGCGCTGATGATCGGCGTTTCTCGATAGTCCCGGACGCCACCTACGCTTTAAATCAGCAGTTGCTAGCAAGATACTCGCTAATCATTCGCGCAATGAGATATTTTCAGAATCTACGAAGTGTTGCTTCGAAATGTAATAATCTTTTCTTGCTGTTTCGATTAAATATGCAGCTTTCATGAAGAGCACGCTAGTTCAGGAACGCGCACCTCTATATGTATAAGCCGAGGGCACATACGAGAGCACAGTGACAGAGAACATGTGAGTGCATGATGAGTAGTCTAATTTCCCAATCAAGTGGACATTCAGAGCGCGCCGTCAAAGTTAAATACGGTCCAAAGAGCAACACTTTTTCGTGCATTGTGTTCACTCTACCTACCCGTCATCGTCTTTTGCCCCGCCGCGGTGGTCTAGTGACCAAGTACTCGGCTGCTGATCGGCAGGTCACGGGATCGAATCACGACTGTGGCGGCTGCATTTCCGATGGAGGCGGAAATGTTACAGTGTAGGCCCGTGGGCTCAGATTTGGGTGCACGTTAAAGAACCCCAGGTGGTCGAAATTTCCGGAGCCCTCCACTACGGCGTCTCTCATAATCATATGGTGGTTTTGAGACGTTAAACGCCACAAGTCTATCTATCATCGTCTTTTACAGCTCATGAAAAATGCGGTACAGATTGCTGCTTGAAATCATAGCAACTGTCAGGATGTGACGCGGATACACGCGCGCACACTAAAGCGCACAAAAACACACGCGCGATCGGATCTACAAAAGAGCGACCATCGCCGCACTCTATGCATTGTTTTCCTGCATTATCATACACCGAGCTAACGGTTAGCCACAATCTGCGGCCGTTTCGTATCATCCCTCGCAAGCCGGGGGTGTAAATGTTTTTTAAACAGTGGTGCTCTTTCTACGTTGTGTCCGCCAGGCACCGCCGCAACAGCGTGTTTCCTGCCGTAGTGCTCACGATAGTACAGGGCCGAACATAAGTCCCCAGGCCACTGTAATCCGTATATTCCTACAGCAGCGTAGTGTGAGAACTTTGGAACCCCCTCCCCCCTTCCACCTTACACATTTCTAATTTGTGCTAGTCTAATCCGTCTATGTATTATTTCACGATACTAATTCACTTGAGACTAGTTGATAAAGCCTGTCCTGAACAAGCTACGTGGATATAACCTTGATTCATTAGAAGAGGGGCTGAGGAGCTGTCACAGATGTAGTTTTATTATCAAAAGCAGTGGCACTTCAACAAAGTGCTGAAATACTGATAAAACTGGCTGAACCTAACATTTGTACTCAGTGATGCACGGTCTCTGTATGTCGCAGATAGGCCAAGAAGTGCACTCACAATTTAGTCAGGGCAACCAAATTCAAAGGTTGGCTTAGACTCAATAATTCATCTTGAAAAACCTGATTGTTGGTTTCGCCTCCATATGATCATCAACCCAAGACAAAATGAAGGGCGATATCTTTTTTTAAACATCGCACTGTAACTTCAGCAGCTGAATGTGAATGTGACTTCGGGTGTTCTAGAGTTAACGTATTCTTCAAACGTTGTCTCTACAAATTTTCCAGAAATTTGTTATGTTATGTATATGACCTCCTTACAGCACAATTGAAATAAGTTTTACCAATTCCGGTGGACGCCGCGAAGTCCAATGACAACGCTGCACGGGGTTACGAAATTTGGCGTTTCTGCCTGCGTTTTCCTTCTAAGTTTTTTATCTCTCACCACAAGGCATATCGCTAAAAGTTTGGTGTTTTTTACGCATTGTGCAAAGACAATTCGCTAATTTACTGGATTATTTTAACCTTTAATGTCTTTTTACTGCACAACACTTTAGGGCGGGCTGCGATAAGGATCAAGCAGGACTTTGTGCAGGCTACTCAACATTCGACCACATTCATACTAACCCCAGGTGATAGAGAAATGCTCAGAATACCTCCAACCACTATACATAGCCTTCATAGATTAGCAGAAGGCATTTGATTCAGTAGACATATCAGCGATCATGCCGACACTGTGGAATCAGGGTGTCGACGAAGCATATATAAACATTCTGGCAGAAATATCCAGCGAATCAACTGCCACTATAGTGTTTCACAAAGAAAGCGAAAGAATATCAATAAAAATGGAGTAATATAAGGGGATACAATCTCCCCAGTTCTATTTGCCGCGTGCTTACAGGAGGTTTTTACAGGGCTACAATGGGGAGAGCTAGGGATGCGAGTTAATGGAGAGTACCTTAGTAACCTGCGCTTCACCTGCGATGTTGCGTTGCTGAGTAACCCAGGGGACGAATCGCAATTCGTGATTACTGAATTAGACAAGGAGAGCAGGAAGGTAGGTCTTAAAATTATTCTGCAGGAAACGAAAGTAATGTACACCAACATTGGTAGAGAATAGCGCTTCGAGGTATATAGGTAGCAGAGCAGTTTAAGTTGTAAAAGAGTACGTCTACGTCAGACAGGTAGTAACCGCGGAGCTGCATCACGAGATTGAAATAACCCGAATTATAAGAGTAGCATGGAGCCCATTCGGCAGGCATTCTCAAATCATGTATGGTAGATTACCACTGTCCTTCAAGAGGAACCTATATAACAGCAGTATCTTACCGGTACATACCTATGGAGCAGAAACCTGGAGTATCACAAAGAGGTTGACACAGCGGGAAATGGAAAATAGAAAGATAGGCGTAACCCTAAGGGACAAGAAGAGAGCAAAGTGTATCAGGGATGAAACGGGTGTTAAGGACCTCGCAGTCGAAATCAACAAGTTATTGTCATGGGCATGCAGGCACGTAATGCGACGGCAAGATAACCACTTTTCATTAATGATGACAGAATGGATTCCAAGAGAAGGCAAGCGGGTAAATGAGAGACAGAAAGTTAGGTGGACAGATGACATTACAGGAAGTTTGCGGATATAAAGTGGCAGTAGCAAGCACAGAACCGAGTTGACTAGCGAAACATGGGAGGGGCTTTTGTCCTCTAGTGGGCACAGTCAGGACGATGATAATGATGATGATTATATTTATATTGGGGTTGTAAAGCATGACAATGCTGCTACTAAAAAAGTAACTATTAGTTCGCTTACTGTTTTGAAGCGTCATTTGAGCTTGTGACAAAATTTAATTCATTTTCGCAGCGCTGTAAAAATAGTCGCTCTGAAGATTGACCTTGAAATGGTCCTGTGCTGGGTGAGACGACAGAAGTGAAACGAAGATGTCTTGCGCAGTTACGGCAACTCCTGGAAAGTACGTCACGCCCTCTCTGGTTTCCATCACTGCCGATGTGTTTGTCCAGCTACAATGTATTACCGAAATCTGAATAGTTGGCGATCGAAAAAAATTACGCACAGTAATTATCAAAGCAAACTGAATGATATGCGGGGGTTAACGTCCCAAAACCACCATATGATTATGAAAGACGCCGTAGTAGAGGGCTCCCGAAATTTCGACCACTTGGGGTTCTTTAACGTGCACCCAAATATGAGCACATGGGCCTACAACCTTTCCGCCTCCTATCAAAACAAACTACAGCGCATGACGTTCTGCTTCAGAAGAGAGCAGATTGAATCTCTTGACTACTAACATGCACATGCTGCGTGCATGTGTTCGTGCGCGTGTGAGTGTGCGTGCATGTGTGTGTCTGTGCCTGTGAGTTTTATATCTTATCATATGTTACTGCTACTAGCTTTTTTGCAGTATGTGGTGAAATACGTAAAACAAGTGGTGCAATAGTGCCACTTCTGCGTTCTCATTCGTTCAAATAAACTTCATGGAATAGAGTTTCCTTAGTCATAACTTACAGCCTCACGCATGATAGCTTATGTGATCTACCGTATAACCTGTGACTATGAACAAAGTGAAATTTCAGTGCTGTTCAACTAAAACAAGGTGTGATACTGAGCTAGTCGTTAACTTTACACAGTCGTTACGTAATGAAATGCACCAGAGCTTAATTGTAAGAGAAGCAGAGACCCCACAATAAAAAGTTCCCAATAACAGTGTGGCCCTCATACAAAAGCTGTGGAAGTACCCGCACATTGAGCATCCATACTCTGGAGAATATTCGCGTATTATTTAATCGTGACTGCTTCTTGTACAGTAGTCAGTCATTGCATTTAGACGCTGAGCCGTGCGTGCCAAGGAAACTCGCGTTTTTTTTTTTCCTCTGCAGGTGAGGAGAGTTTGAAAGTGCCTCAAGAAGACGCATTCTTGATCATGTTTCTCCAAACCCGCAAATATCGAGTCAATGACGCACTCAAAAGGATCAAAAACTACTTTAGCATTCGAAAGTGAATTCCCGAGCATTTTGAAGATCTCACACCATCCAGCATACCGTACCAGAAAGTATGTCAGGAACACAAGCTCATTTTCTCATCCAAAAAGCGGGATCCACTGCGCAGAGCTGCAGGATATCTCAGGTTTGGTAAGTATCGCCTCTTTGGATTTTTACTATTGCGGTAATTCACGAAGTACTTCTGGCTACATACGAAATGAGGACTTCATAAGAACTCTATTGCTGATCTTAAATTAGCAGGTTTGATCTCGGCGGGAATGGTCGCACTCAGATGGACGTGAAATGCTAGAGCTCCGTGTCTTTAAATTAGCCCAACATTCAGCAATCAAGCAGTTGAAATTTCCGGAGCCTTTCACTAAAAATACCTCATTATCATATTCCGGTCTTGCCTTTTGAATCGCCAGAACCCATTATTATTTTAGGTAATGAGATAATTTGGTTCATGAACTTTTCTTGAACAATTATATGTGTGAAAAGCTTGAATCTAGCCCTTAAATGACCACTACTCATTAAAATTCGCACTCATCGTACCTATATAGCAGAAAAACGCTGGAAATCATCTTTCATCATACATATCACAGCGTATTGTGTATACTTCGAACTTTGCCGAAGTTATTAATCCTAACTCTGCTTGACGTCCAGTAACCATGACAACTAGAAAGTGTTACTCAGATTTCGGTGCACGTTAAGGAACCCCAGGTGGTCGAAATTTCCGGAGGCTCCACTACGGCGTCTCTCGTAATCATGTGGTGGTTTTGGGACGTTAAACCCCACATATCAAACAACAAATATAAAGTGATATAATTGTTGGGCTTCGACGTCCCAAAACTACGGTATGATGAAAGGGGACGCCGCAGTGGTGTGCTCTGGAAATCTCGGCCACCTAAGGTCTTTTAACGTTCTCGTAAATCGAGGTACACTGGCCTCAATTATTTTACCTCCCATCGCATGCACGTACGCTGCAGCTGAGATTAGATTCCGCGCCTTCGAATCAGCATTCACGGCAAGAATAGGCAGATCTGTGTACTACCTATCATTTCCATAATGGCTGAACGATCGCAGCACCACAGTCCCTTCTAGTTAATTTAAGGAAACTCTATGGCACAGACCTCTATGTGTTGGACATTTAGGCGCGCAAATCAGAACAAAGAAAGGTGATGAGCACAAAATTCTTAGTGGAAATTGTGCACATAGTATACGCTTTAGACCAAAAACCAGGGGCACCAACATATGTCTGTATGAGAAAACCATCGATATAATATACGAGGAAGGGTACGTGGCGTCACAGAAATAAGCTAAGGTGATTTGATGAGCCACCTATTCAAATAATTTTGGGGTGGGAGAGCTACGGTAGCTGGCGGAGCTTACATTTTATGCTTAGGTTGTAAATGACTATAGGCAAGACTAGGCTGATTTATGTACTACCCACCATTCTCTTGTTAGCTATAAACAATCACAGCGCCAGGGGTCCCTTCTAGTTGACTTTTGGGCAACTCTACGGGGCAAGCCTTCTTGTGTAGGACACTTGAACGCGTGCAAACAAGGACGAAGGAATGCGATGACAACACAAGTGTTTGTATTGTCATGATTTCCCTTTGTCCTAATTTGCGCAAGCTTGAGTGTTCTGCGAAGGTAAACGAACTCGCCCGAAAATCAGTTTTCCCTGTGCAGCATCCAGTGCACCCATCGAAACAAAACAGGAAAAGTGGTTAAAGCGGGTGACAAACTTATCAGCTCTGCTTGTTCTTCTCAAATTTGAGAAATTTTTGCGGCAAATAATTTATGAGGCAAGAAACTCTGATGGCGAGGTCATGCGTCGATTAGTACATAAAAATATCACAGCATATCCAGAGAGTGCATGATGATGAATTGGGCGAAGGGTCCATCCGTCCATCCATCGACCCCTGTCTGTCTGTCTGTCTGTCTGTCTGTCTGTCTGTCTGTCTGTCTGTCTGTCTGTCTGTCTGTCTGTCTGTCTGTCTGTCTGTCTGTCTGTCTGTCTGTCTGTCTGTCCATGCTTTCGTACGTCCATGCGTTCGTCCGTCCATCTGTTCGTGCCTTCGTCCGTGCATCCGTGCGTCCATCCGTCCGAGCGTGCGTCCGTCCATGCGTTCGTCCATGCATCCGTGCGTCTGTCTGCCCGTCTGCCCGTCTGCCCGTCCGTCCGTCCATGCGTTTGTCTGCCCGTCTGCCCGTCCGTCTGCCCGTCTGCCCGTCCGTCCGTCCGTCCGTCTGTCCGTCTGTCCGTCTGTCCGTCCGTCTGTCTGTCTGTCTGTCTGTCTGTCTATCTGTCTGTCTGTCTGTCTGTCTGTCTGTCTGTCTGTCTGTCTGTCTGTCTGTCTGTCTGTCTGTCTGTCTGTCTGTCTGTCTGTCTGTCTGTCTGTCTGTCTGTCTGTCTGTCTGATACTGCCGGTTACGCCTGACTCAGGACAAGGTTAGACAATATAAGATGAGCCTCACCCCTAAAAAAAGGTTCCTTGCCACTTTAATGCAGCATCCTCGATGAACGAACATTCGCACCCTGAAACTCGGTGGAATTTGCCAACGCCCATCTTTACAACTTGGACTCGATTCTACAGCTCCGTCTTCCTTCGGGAATAACAAAAGTGTTGAGGGGATGCTCCCGTGCTGTCTGTAGCTCGGGGTAACCCTCACGAGTGCTTACTCATAGCCAGTAGCCCGAAATGTGACAACTCTTGCTTCAAAGACTCCGGCCTGCTAGCTCAGTCGGTTAGAGCGTCGTGCTAATAACGCGAAGGTCGTAGGTCTTGCTTCAAAGAGAAAATCGTTCATCTTCTCTGCGAGTGTCCTCGTTCCGGTGCTCCAAGAAATAAACTTTCTAATGTGCAAGATAGACTTGATATTTGCCCATGGTCGCAGAAACGGGTACTATTATACTGGCCGAGATCATCTTCGGCGCGCAAGGCATTGAGAGCGTTGTTGCATTTTTTGCGTACAACTGGTCTCAGAGACAGACTTTACGCAGTTTTGTTTAGTCGTATTCTTTTTTTCTTAGTTTATTAACATTTTCTTTTCTGTCATCTTTTACGTCCCTTACTCCTTTCCTCAGCACAGGGTATACAGTCAGCCGGTTTGAGAACTGGCTAATTCTTCTGGCCTTTCTATTTTTGTCTTCCTCCGCGTTCTATATGCACGCCAGCGCGCCGAGGGCGTGGCGTCTGTTCCTGGTACAAATAACGACTTCACCAGAGCAGAAAGCAGCGTGCGGTCACCTTTTCTATTTATTGTTACAGGAGCTTGGAATAGTGACATATGCTCAATGAAGGAGCTGATGAGGTGTCTTATGGTGGCCATTGCAAGCAATCTCCCCTCAGAAGAGACACACATTCGAGGTGCCGTGGGTCATAGATGTGGAAAGAGTCATCATCCACCATCTCCTCACGCTGTAGCCTTGGTTTCTTCGCCGTACAGTCACTATTGCAAATGTTAGTGGAGCTTCCATGCCTGTGAACATTAGCAGGCAATATAGTTTCATAAGTGACGTATACTATACGAAAAAACACTTGGAGAATGCTTACTAAGAGAGACGTTGTAGTCGGTATCATACCAATTAAGTTAATAATCGTTTAGCTCGACAACTGTTATACCTTAATTTGTGGCCTTAAAGCTCAGCGAGTATTACAGATTATGCTCGCCATAAGTTAAATACTGCTTCCATTGTGTGAATCGCCAGGCATTCGTAATAATAATTATTGCAGCCTGTTCGACGTCCCAGAACCACGATATAATTGAAAAACACCTTTGTGGACAGCTGCGTTAAATTCGGCTTCCTGGGGTTCTTTAACGTGCGCCTAAGTCTAACCCCCGTATTCACAAATGCTCCTCGACTCGACTTTCACCCTTCACTTGACAGACTTGAGCACAGCGCCACCGCTCGGCTGAAAATGACGCTGCGCTACTCAAGCATCGCCGCACATTATTGCTGATATGCAGTGACTTGCCGTGCCTAGAGACGGCGCGCCCATCGGCTTTTTCAAGTGAAGGTCAAGCGTTGAGTCAAGGGACGTGTCCTAGAATACGGGGGTAACCTCAAGAATTTTCTCCTTACAGGGCACTTATAAAGGAAATTGATTTTTCCTTTGACAAAGGGGGCAGAACATAGATTAGGTGATGTTTCGTGAGATTTGCTTTTAATGAACATCTAATCAACCACTTTGAAGCCACTACAAATAACTAAACGATTCACAGAAGAAATCTTGAAAGAAAGTGGTCATCTACGTGACCTCAGAGAGAAGGCTTACTTACAGAAAACACGTATGAATGCTAACTGCATCTTAGGTCGTCAAGATGTAGCCGATATCAGGCTGAATTGGGAAGATTCTGATTAGTTATTTTTAGCTCTATTTTACCATTCACATTTATTATTCATTCTATTACAGCGATAGCATAAGCGGTGCACAAGCACTCACAGAGGAAATGGAAGAATAGCACCGGAGATTAATAGTTTTTTTTTTTTTTGCTTTACAGTAGCGTTTCCGTAACATGCCAGACGTTTTAAGAAGTGAGAATGTACAGTTATGATGGTCAACGTACAGTTATGATGGAACGATGGTTAGTCGGTAGACGGCGCCTGACGAAAAGGGGAAATAATGATAAGCGGCTGCTCAGACGAATTTCCGCCGTACGCCCCTGCACTTGCCTTTGTCACGAAATCCCGTGATTTCTTGTTCTCGACACCTTGCGCTGGTGAACCAGCGTGGCGGTGGCGTTCTCACTGAGAGCCAGACTGACAATCAAGTTGCTCCTGTCGTGAAGCCTCTCGCGACAGCATAATGTAGCGGCGTGCTTTCACAGTAATTGTGGACAGGTAGTGATGCCTTGTGTACAACCTCGAGACATCGAACCAGCTGTGTAAGCTTGTTGGTTGCGCGCTATCATTTCTAAGCTGAACCTTGACGAAATGACTGATGGCCTGTGTAGCTTATTTCACGCAAGGTAAAGGGCAGCGAAGTGTGAGCACGCAGAGGCGGAGACACGTCTCTGAGGAGAGTAAAGTTGTTCGCTTCATTGGTGGAGCATCAAGAAGGGGCTGGTCCCGCAAGGCGGTCTCAGAAAAGACGTAAGATATTTAACGGACAGGAGGTATTCGTGTTGCCCAAGGAGGAAATCAGGTAGTGTGAACAGAGGTCGTCCTTGGCGCCCACTCTGATCCAGGGACTGAATACTACATCGAGAAGATGATGTCGATGTGCGCACTATATAAAGAACTCGGCAAGTACCGTCTGCGCGGATACAACCTAATTATTACTGCGTGGTCGGTTTAGCGACCGTCGCTGCCTTTGTTTTTAAATAAGTGTCAGTGCGTGAATAAACTCAGGCTTGCCGAGATCTGAGCAACCGGGCTTCTACAGTCCTTCAACGTGTCGTCGTGGTCTTCCGAATCATTGGGATCACCCCTATCAGTTCTTTCTGTGTGGTCGGTTTAGCGGCCGTCCCGGCCTTTGAATGTAAATGAGTGTCATCGTGTAAATAAACCGAAGTTTGTGAGGAGCTGAGCTACCAAGCCTGTTCGGTCCTTGAACATGCCATCATGGTCCTCCGAATCATTGGGATTACTCCTATCTTCCAATCTTAACTGTGGCGTTCACAGGTGTGGAAAGGCAGCAAGTGCGAATAATTGAAAGCCGTGCCTACATAGGTTGCCGAATGTGTTCAGTAACAGCTCACACCAGCACGCTGCAGTGAATTCAGTGTGAATTTATTAACTATACCATCAGTGTCAAATAGCCTCCTGGTTATTGTAAATTGTAGCAACCACTTATGAGCAACTTTTACATGATGCTGACCCTCAAATAATTTTCTTTTTTCTTTAGGACTGGCGTTTTCTTTCCCTAGACACCTTTACCACCTATCAGTATGGCGATTTGTTCTTTGCGTTAAAGTGACTCCCGGCTAGACAAATACACAAAACTACTTGAAATCAATACACATTATTATCGCACACATACTCTTGGTGAAGGAAGTGTAGTTATTTGCCCTAACGCTTTGCATTAACGACTTTCGCATGTTTTTTTTTTTTTCTTTCCAGGACTCACTCCCAGTTCGCATCAAGAGATTTTATTTTGTCAACACGTCAACGATTTTCAACCTCACTTACACTCTCATCAGGTCTCTCATGTCACCGAAAGTAAGGAAAAGGGTAGGGGCTGAGTTTCTTCTATGGAAAATCATGCGTTGCGTACACTGTGTTGTGCATGCAGGATAACATGCGCTCTCCCTGTGCCAGTCCAGTTTTGCGTCCTCAACTTTGCAGCACAGCCTTTCCCTGCAGTACGTTCCAACTAGACCCCACACAAACCTTTCTGAGCATTATCCTTCCAAGCGCCTGTACGACTTCTATATTGCCGTTGTACGATGTCCTACTACACATGCCCTTAGGGCTATAGATGTCCTTAGGTCGGTTTATCGTGTATTTTTGCCTGAAATTCATTTCCCTGCAGGTGACTAAAAGTAGGCGTTCAACGATTAGTTTTTACAATATGCAACTTACGCTTTATCGATCAGATTTAAGAAGGTCAAGATGGCCGTCCCGTTCGCACCTAGACACATGCATTTACATCAGACCAGCCAGGATAATTACTGGCGTGTTTTATTCAATTATACTCCCAAGTCATGACAAGTATGAATTTTATTGTCGCCATCGCTCAGTTCCAATACATTACACATGTGGTTGTTTTCTTGGTTCTGTCCACTTCATTTTGAGTTATGAAGCCGTAATAGTACACGCTGTATTTCTATATCTCTGATCAATCTCTCTAAATTTTTGCCTCTCTTTCGCTCTCTATTAGGATGCTTGATTGATTACCAGATAATGTCTTGGCTATATCTATGCACTATATTTTCCTTTGTTCACCGCTGCTGGTGAAAAAATGTTGGCATCTTTCATGGTTGCGAAATTTCAGTAAAACAAAGTGCTACAATGAACATAATAAGTAGGTTTCGCTCGTCAGACTGAAGCAACTGGCGTGTTGTTAGAGGGGATGGCAGCAATTAGCCATTCTATGTACGAGCTTGTGTTAGACACGTCAACGTGAGTTTAAACAGTTTACGAATGCCAAAGCGCAATATTGGAGCACGATTATTAAGTGCATAATATTATTGTCGCGAATCACAGTATACCCCATCTAAACATCGTACCTTGTTGCAGGCTTATTAAGTCGTTTAGGTTACCAGATGGGCACTATGAAAGACGTCCCAATTTAAGCTCAACCGAATTTAATTTGATTGCTTTTGCATTTTTGTTCGATTAGCGAAGAAAAAATCCTTGTGCGAAATGTCGCGTAAGGGTACGCTGCTTATTTATTTAAGCCACCACCATATCTAAGCCAAAGTTATATAGATATTTTGATGTTTGAAGGAGCGTCTGCTCTTTCCTTCGTTTCAGGTCTGACCACTTGGAAGCGACTTTTCAGCGCTTCGAGATATTCTTCCTTCGGACTTCATACCAAACGACTGCGGCGAAGAGCGGGAGGTGTTCGATTACCACAGCCAGGAGAAATTCTTCCTGAATAACACGAGACAATTTGAACAAATGAATCTATTTGGCTACACGTCACAGTAAACACAATGAATGTGGGCTGGGTGAAGCTCTTTTGCAATGAACGTTTCATTACAGCTGAACTTCATTACAACGAGCGCTGATGCGGAGAATTATCAGATACAGCGAAATAAAGCGAAATTTTTAAACGGTTTTTTTTTATAGGGAACCGAAACCGCGAGTGCACCGCGTTGTCAGCAGTAAGGAAGATATATTTTCTTCGCGCTTAAAACCAAGAAGTTAGCACAAAAAGCAAAAAAAAACATTGAAAGGACATACATTACCATATACTTTATGTGAATCAATTAATCTGGCTAGAAGTGGGGTCATGTCGATCTCGAGATGAATATGAGCGCATGCCAGTTTTAAGAAACGAACTTCGCTTTGATGTGCTTTTACCTCTTCATGTCTCGTTCTGTTTATGAAGTGCCGAAACTAGGGAGACCGGTACGTAATATTTCTTTTGTAGGGAACTTGAAACCTAGTATAATGCATTTTTATGTTCAAGAATTTAGCGTCAGCCAGGTTGCCCATTTATTATTGACGATTTTTATCTCTACCATTAGAAATATTACAGTGTTATTACATTCTCAAGATTGAAGGAACACAGTAAATCAGTTCTGTGGAATCACGCAACATTTTGGAAGGATTATGAAAGGAAAAACTGCTAACATTCAGCATCACTGAGATTCGTGCTGTGGATTACACTAATCCGAATTGGTGGCCTCATCATTAAGCTCATTTCGAAAGTGCAGCCTAGACGCTGTAGTACGGGTTGGCTTACAGCTTTTTATTTCCTAGAAATGCGCGTTTATTTCTTCGTAGCTTTAAGCCACAAATGCACAAATCGCAGCTTTTCATTTCGTGAGACAAGAGCATACTTTCGCTGAAGGCAACTGCAGAGTAAGCGTAAAATAACTCTGGCGCACGGGTTATCAAACTGAGAAGCTAATAAAACTCACAAAATTTATTATGCGTTTACTTAAGATGACTCTTAGTCGAACATCATCGTCTCTTTCTTGTCGATCCATTGTATTGATCCGACCCCACAACTCTTCACAAGCTTCCTGCCCCTAAAGCGGTTCTGCACTGTCACCAAGACGAAAGGCACTTCACTGCCTCCGTGGTCACACTTCCTTTGTCTAAACTACGGTGCCATATGCTACATTATCATGTGACATGACATCAAAACTTTCGTTCAATTGGGACGTAATTGTGACGTCATATAGCAACGTCAACAAGGAGTCATGGATGTTAGCATGGTGCTTTAATACTTTTTTCTGGTCCTGAAACTCCCGCGTCCCTCAATGGCAGAGCTTCATCCGCCGCCCACACTTTGCGCGACGCGGCGCTGACGTAGATAGAGGGGCGAGGAAACCGGCTGGGCTGGCTGCTTCGCAGCCAACGCAGAACAACGCGAGAGGTAGAAACGTGCGATCCCGCGACAATAGATGGCCGGATTTTCATTCTACTCACAGAATGTTCGCATGTGTGAAAAACATTTCGACGCAACTGACATTGCACGAGCGGGCATGTGCACAGTGAAAGAAATTGTCATTTCGCTGTCCTGAGAACAACCGAGACTGGTGAAACACGCCGTATCAAGGATTTTTGAAGGTTTGCCTTCTTACCTCTCCGAACCAAAACAGCGGTAACGTGCAATGAAGCGCCCACCTCTAAAAAGGCCTTGAGAGCTTCCTCCGAATTGTGATGCGACAGTGTATGAAATGCAGATTTTAATAAACTATGTAGCTGTCCTCATAGTAGTTTGGAATTCTCGACGTGTGCCAGTAATTTCAGGAAAAAAAATATGGCGACATGTTTGCCTACATTTGCTTTCAAGGCGTAGCGTAGTTGTCAAGTTCAAAATGTTCCCCACTGCTAGGTAAGTGGTGCACAGATTTGTTTCCGTTAGGCAGAAATGTTTCGCACATGAAAAGCTAAAGTTGGAATGAAAGAGATATCTGAGTGCATATAGAAAATCTCTAGAAATATTCAAAAAGAGCAATGTAGTTTCATGTGCAACTGATTCGTTTGACCTGAACAACTGTGTTGAAGGAATATCCTGGCTGATTTTAATGTGCGTGTAGGAGGAGCAGGGTGGCTAATTAGAATGCGGACTTAGAAGTCGTGGTCATTGGGAGAGTACATTGAAATCAATAAAAAAAAGCCACGTATATCAAAACTCGGCTGCGTTATCACATGTGCATGCGTAAAATCTGAATCTTTCATTTCAAAACAGCCCGTAGTGCCTATATCTAGCAGCGCACAACAGTTTCATACCATTTCTAATTTTTAAAATGAAGGGCGCAAACTATGGCACCAAATAAAAATGGCAGATCCCGCATACAATGGGAATCACTGATATGCGAAGCACGTATCAGGAAGGCTGATATGTCACTTTAAAATTCGCACAGCATTACGAGGCGGAGGTAAATTATACCGCACATGACTTTCATATCATGATTATCAGGTTTGGATGCGTCCTTTACCTTCGTCATTTATTGACGTCACCTGATATTAAATTTGGTATATGGGCAGCTAGCAAGCACGCTATGAGCGTAGCATGTAGTCATGTTTACATGACACGAATATCACGATTATCATGTTTGAACGTGTCACATACAATTAATCATCCATTCTTGTCCCGTAATACAAAACGGTATATGTAAAGCTAGTGAAACGGCGGCAAGCGCACGTAACGTGGACGCGCGTGCGCGCTGGGCGCAGCGACGCTACGGTAGCAAAACGCGAGCACTTTATCTGACGCTAGGCGTGACCAGCCTCTGTCAGCGAGGCCCGGCGGCAACCGGCGAAAAACGCAACATGCTGCATTTCGCGTCGACGACGTTACCGAGACAGCACCGCATCTGCTTAGCTTCGTGACGGAAGGACGCCGGGCACGCTCAAACGCTCATGCGTCAAAGCAACGCAGCACCGCGTGCTCTTGCGAGTATATGCCAGGCAGATCAGTGCCTGGCGTGGCATCACCGGCGTGACGCGACAAAACGAACGCCGGCGCGCACGCGCGCCAGATCACGTCAAAGTGTTTTGCCGCCTTGAGTGTGGCTCGTAGTGATGTTCTTATGCGTCATGCATCTCATGATTATAACATGTTCGCACCAGTCACATACCTTCGCCATTCACTCACTTACGTAATACCAAATTTGGCTTATGTGAAGCATTCGAAACGGCAGCGAGTGCATCATGAGTGTGGCATGTAGTCATGTTGTTACGTGACACGCATGTCATGATTATCATGTTTGCACGTTCCATTTGCATATGTGATCCATTCGCATCACGTAATACCAAATTTGGTACATGTGAAGCTAGCGAAACTGCCGCGAGCGCATCATGAGTGTGGCATGTTGTCCTAATGTTACATGACATGGACCTCGTGATTATCATGTTTGCACCAGTCACATACCTTCGTCATTCATTCACGTCCCGTAACACCAAATTATGAAGCTAGCGAAATGACTGCGAGCGTAGCATGAGCATGGCGTATTGTCATGACTCAAAAGTCTTGACTTACATGAGATGCATGCCATGATTTCTACGTCAGGGTCTGTCGCTTGTGTTCGCCATGCAGTCTTGTCCTACCATGCCAATTTTGCAACATGTCATCTGAATGAAACCACCGCAAGAGCAGCAAGACCATGAAATGCAAATGATGACATTCATATCATGATAGTCATGTTATGACTAGTCAATAGGCTCATCATAAAGTCATATTATGACATACCAAATTTGGTATTGATACCATTTACGAAACGGCCAGGAAAGGTAAAGTCGTAGGCGGATAGATAGATAGATAGATAGATAGATAGATAGATAGATAGATAGATAGATAGATAGATAGATAGATAGATAGATAGATAGATAGATAGATAGATAGATAGATAGATAGATAGATAGATAGATAGATAGATAGATAGATAGATAGATAGATAGATAGATAGATAGATAGATAGATAGATAGATAGATAGATAGATAGATAGATAGATAGATAGATAGATAGATAGATAGATAGATAGATAGATAGATAGATAGATAGATAGATAGATAGATAGATAGATAGATAGATAGATACGCTCAAAGTCGCCGAAGTTCACTAAGAAGTGCTTCACATTAAAAAAAAACACTTGAGCATCTCTTTCCGTCTTGCGGTCTCTCATTCTGAGCTTTTAACTTTTTGGATTTATCGATAACAATTTCTCTCAAGAGGTACTTCAATGCTATTAATGCCAAGTGACCCTGATGTACAGATTCGTTTTTTTTTTTTTTTCACGCGAACTTTCACTGGCTGCTTCGTGAATAAAGTGACAAATATTCCGAAAATGAACGTTTCAACGGCTGCTCCGCAATCTCTAGTGCAAACTATCTTAACCTTTAACTCATCTAGAACCAGTATCAGCGTTCGGTTTAAGCCCGAAAGCGATTATGCAGGAAATGAAAAATTTAGGAACGCTACGATTGCGCGTGACTTGACAGACAGACTCAAACATTGCCAGCAATCGAGGACTTAGGCGATTTGACAACGCCCATCAGGACCACTTTGACAATACTAATAGCTGCTACGATTTGTTAGCGAGAACACGGAGAACGAAAATACCTAAAGTGTATTAGATGGGAACCGCTTCTGCGAACGCGCTGCAGCCCTGCCTTGTGTCATAGCTCTTGTGTCACAGCCATGATCAGACTCTAACAGTGCGCAATTTCCTGCACTCACATTTTGCAGGTTCCATCAGCGTGATCGAAACAACAATATCGACACGCGTACGCTTTTCGCAACGTCAAAGTTGCAAAAATTTGTCGAACAACAACGTCGTTCGGACGGCACCGGTGAAGTCGGGAGAAGTTAGCGGGGTCTGTTGTCGTAACGACCTATTTCATTGCTCTAACCATTTCGCTTCGCTGGTCGAGCTCAAGCGTGTTCGCGGCACGCGACGCTTTGTAATATCCACTGTAATTGGGATACATTCAATGCACAAGAAAAGGTAAGCTTTCATTTTGGGCTCACTGAAGAATATTACAGAATAAATACAATCAAAGTGACTTACGATCGCGAGAAAACACCAACGCAAGACGGGGCGTGAGGTGCAACTCTCTGTTTGTGAGCTAGCAGCTGATCGTTCCTCATTGCTGTCACTCTCAGCGCGTTGACAGCCATCAAAGTCCAGTGAAAAATCCTTGACGTCAAAATGGTTTCTTTGAACATCGCTGCTAAAAGTAATCCGAAGAAATTATCTCCGCCGAACGACTTCGATAGCACCAACAACGCGTCATTCACCACGCACAACACCCACATGACATCCCGCACCACGTTTGTCTGAGGGCGCGGAGATCGTTTCGCCACAGAACACCTATATACACGTTTCGCTCCGATACTCGGCAAGAAGAGAGAGAGAATAAAACATTTATTTGCGACCAAGGAAGGAATGTCGGTGAGTGGGATCTTTAATCCGGGATCCCATTGGCACAGGCCGCTGTCCTCGCTCGTCTCACTGGGGCCTCTTGGGTCTTCAGATCCGAGCTGGAAAGGACTGCCTGAGGTGTGAACCGGAAGATGATGTCAAAAGAAAATGGGATAATTTTTTGAGCTGCAGAAGGGAAGCGTCTGATTTGATCAGTGAAAAGATTAGAAGAAAGGGGGCCCAATGTATGGTGGAAGTAAACAAAAAGGATAGAAAGGCAGCTGCAAAGTTTTGGAACCATCTCAATTCTCTGAGTGATAAGACAAGCATGAAATACAGGTTTATAACTACAGTTCAAGGGGTCAGACTAAAAAAGATGAGGTAATGAAATATGTAAAAACAATGATGACAGAAAAATTTAAACACCAAGAAAGCGCTGCATGCGCCGTACCAGATGAGGATAGTTCAATTAGCTCAGTGGCTTCACTGGGACAACGCGAGTGGGAAAAGGCGGAGCAAAGAGTTCCTAATACACATCAACAGGCCCTGACAGCATCTCAATCATGCTAATAAAGAAACTAGGACCAAACTCTAGGCAAACATTAAGAGAGGCAGCGAGCAAAGCAATAATGGATGGTGAAGCTCCAAATGTGTGGAAACTAAGCAGGATGAGCATGATCTATAAAGGAAAGGGGGACAAAGCCGATATAAACAACCACCGTCCTGTAACAGTGACATCAGTAGTTTAGAGGCTGGTGATGCAGATAGTCAAGGAAAGACTACAGACATGGGTGGAGAATGAGAGGGTGCTGGGACAACTACAAAATGGGTTCTGTCAACGAAAGAGGTCGTAGGACAATATGTTTTCATCGATGCAGTGTATTGAAATAGCGGGGAAAAAACACAGGCCCCTGTGGCTGCCATTTATAGATATCAAGGGAGCTTACGCTAGCGTGATTCAAGATTACTTGTGGGGAATACTGAATACACTAGATGTCGAAGATGGAATAACTAATCTTCTAAAGGATATCTATAAAAGTAACAATGTAGTTATCAAATGGGAAGAACAGGTATCTGAACCTAAAGAGGCACAACGCGGGCTTCGACAGGGATGTCCCTTGTCACCTTTCTTATTTATGCTGTATCTACAGGGACTAGAAGCCAAATTAGAGGGTAGTCGACTCGGATTCAGCCTCTCTTTCGCCAAGCAAGGAAAACACATTGAACAGTCATTACCAGCATTGATTTATGCAGATTATATAGTATTAATAGCCGACAACAAGAAAGATCTACAGGGATTGATAGACATCTGTGGTAATTAAGGAGATAGGTTAAATTTGAAGTTCAGCAAGGAAATATCAGTAATCATGATCTTTAATGATAACAAAGGCAGTGAGCATAAAATACAAGAAGTCACTCTAGAAATAGTGGATAAATACAAATACTTGAGCGTATGGATAAATAACGGGTCTGAGTATCTAAGGGAGCACGAAAGATACGTAATGCCTAAGGCTACCAGGAATGCAGCTGTAATGAAAAATACGGCACTGCGGAGCTACAATGGGTACGACGTTGTGAGAGGAATTTGGAAAGGTGTCATGGGCCCGGGTTTGACGTTCGGCAATGCGGTCTTTTGCATTGAATCAGAAGTTCAAGCAAGATTTGAAATTAAGCAACGTGGCATAGGTAGACTTGCTTTAGGAGCACACGGGAATACCCCAAATCAGGGGTTACAGGGAGAGATGAGATAGACATCGTTTCAATTTGGTTTCCGCAAAGGTCTTAGCACTGAACTGGCGTTATTGGCTCAAAAAGACTTAATATTAACAGCACTAAACGAAAGTAAATTAGTCCTAGGGATTTTTGTTGACTTCACTAAAGCATTCGATCTTATAAATCATACCCTTCTATTAGAGAAACTGTTACGCTATGGCTACCGCGGCAAGGCAGCAGAACTCATAAAATCCTATCCACAACATCGTATTCAGCGAGTCGACATAAACCAGGACCTCTCTAGTCCCCTTGCCGTGTCTTCGGGTGTGCCACAAGGCAGTATCTTAGGCCCATTTCTTTTTAATCCCTATAATAATGATATTATTGCCTTAGGCAAAATTTATAATTTACGCTTATGATACTAGCATCTTTTTAATAGGGAATTCGGCAGATGAATTATAGATGAAGCCAACTTAACCTTACAAAAGTTAAACGAATGGGCAACTCAAAACAGCTTCAAATTAAATACAAATAAAACAAAAGATATATTATTTCGCAGTAAAAATAAAAAAAGTATATAGGTAATAAAACTTTAACAGTAAACTCCTCCCCTATCGCCCTCGTATCCAATTTTAAAACATTAGGCGCCGTCTTTCAGGAAACATTATGCTGGGATGCACATGTCGATTGCCTAGTAATAAAGCTCTCTCAAGTGACTAGTATTGTTTACCGCAATCGTCATATACTGTCACAGAACATTATGATGCTAATTTTCAACAGTTTCTTTCAATCTAGACTAAACTATTGTCATTTAGCTTGGGGCACCACTACACAAAAAAATCTACACAGAATACACGTACTACAAAAAAAGTTCTTACGCTCAATTGAGAATGTCCCAAGACATTTCCACACACGTGAGTATTTCTTAAAATATAGGATACTTCCAACCACAACACTATATGATTACCGTTTGTGTAAGGCGTATATACAAGAGTTAAAAACCAGATCAGATTTTCTTAAGCGCCTTTCCAGGTTACAAGAAAACACCCCTGTATATGCAACACGTAAAAGGGAGTACTGGAAAATACCGACAGTGCGAACAATATATGGAAAACTAACACTCGGAAACAACTTACCAAAATTATTAAACAGATTAATTTACGAAGGGTTACAATTAGAGAACATGTCTTTTAAAGCCATGCACAGTTATTTTGAACTCAAGACAAATAATTCTTTAAAAGCACATTCTTCTGATGCCTCTCATTTCTAAATCTCACGTGCACAAATAATTAAGGTCGCGTAGGAAGAACGTTATTGTAATGCGGTATTTTTCTTCTTTTTTTTTCTTTGTCTCAGCAAAATAATTCAATTTTGTAAACTTAGACATTATTGTTTTTTCTATATATGTCTTGTATTATATAGTGCTGATTTATGTTGCTTTCTTGTCGTTGCATCACTGCTGTTCAGCGCCAATGCCAGCGGCCTCGTCAAGCTGTCCAAACTACAGCTTTTCCCCCCGCCCCGTCGTATCATAAATTGTATTGATGCGAAAATAAAGTCATTGTCGTTTAAATGCAGGGAAGCTAGCAGCAAGATAGAATTTGAGAGCGATTGAGAAAAATGGGAGAGGAGCGTTGGGCTAGGAAAGTTTTCAGTTACTTTTACATGAAGAGTGTCGATTACTAAATGGAGGAAACAAACTCGAAACAGCAGAATGCCAAGCCAAAAAGAAACATCAGTTAAAAAGAAGGCGAAGGAAACAGAGAGGGACACGTGGGATATGGGCATGCTTACGAAATCATCACTGGAGAGCTACCAAACTTTTAAGCAGGAAATTGCAAGGGAAAAAATCTACGATGATTCTCGGGGTATTTCTCTGCTGTTCGAGGCTGTAACGGGAGTATTGCGAACCAAGACATACCGAACAAAATACGAAGACACAAACACGGTATGTAGTGCGTGTAAAGAGGAGGAGGAAACGGCTGAACATTTGATAATGTTCTGTAAAGGGCTCCACTCTAGAGTCGAAGATAATGGTGCCGAATTCTTGAAAGCATTGGGGTTTAAGGACATTGAAGGCAAAATAAACTTTAAATGGGTAGAAATAACCTGGAGGAGGCTAACTGATTGGTGGCTACAATCGAGGCGCGAGTGAAATTCAATCCTTAAACACACAGTGATAGTCCTTAACCTTTTGGCTAGGTGGCGTGAGCCACCGCCCGTTCTAAAGGGCAGAGCTGGATCCGTCCATCCATCCATCCATCCATCCATCCATCCATCCATCCATCCATCCATCCATCCATCCATCCATCCATCCATCCATCCATCCATCCATCCATCCATCCATCCATCCACCCATCCATCCATCCATCCATCCATCCATCCATCCATCCATCCATCCATCCATCCATCCATCCATCCATCCAGACAGACAGACAGACAGACAGACAGACAGACAGACAGACAGACAGACAGACAGACAGACAGACAGACAGACAGACAGACTATCGTTTTTTGACGTCCTTCGCAGCGAAGCACGCATATACATGTCCAATTTTCGTTTTGTTTTCTCCCCCTCAGGTGCGCTTCATTGGCCACGAAGCCTCACAGTTTTGGTAACACATGCCTCGAGACCTCGTGCCATTAAAATTTGGCGTCATGTGGGAGCATTTCGACTACGATCGTCAAGGGAATTTCGTGTGCAGCAAGGGCATGTTCCTCGAAATCATCTGAGACTTTGGATACAAAAAGTAATCACTGATCAGGAATAGATGATTTGTCGTTTTAAATACCCATCCACCAATAAAGGTTACAGACGCTGGCTGAAACCTCTTCCTAACAGAAATATAATGCCGGCCTGTTTTGTCTTTTAATGTCTGCTACTGGGGCCTAATGTAATTAACACTTTTTTTTGCAGTCAGGAAGAAGTTCGATAAGTGCTCACTCGTCTGGTCCAGTGACAGATTAAAAACGAAAATTACGGTTCCTGAGTAATTTACCTATAAGTCATTGATCAACGCATAAAAATTACATGCAACAGTTTTGTTGTTGTTGTTGATAGCGCTATGCTTCCTTGTTGGTTCTCTTCTTGTTCTAACAAAAGCGGCCAGCCTTCTTGTATCACTACGGTGAAGTACATCTTTAAGCGTCGAACCCACCCTCACGTAAGTGGCGACGTTCATCCCGCCGATTTCAGTCTCAAGGGTATTCATTTCCGCGATATTTGAAGGCCACAGGAAAACCAAAAGCCCATGCAGCTGCCGTAGGCGGATAGTGCGCCGAAAAAAAACAACCTTCGAGCTCCTCACTCTTGTGCTTTCGTCTCTGAAGGACGCACGTGCAAGCATCCTCACAATCTGATGAAATAGAGCTACCACTTTCTCATGGTTATTCACAACGTCTAAAAGTCTAGCTAAGGTTATTATATTTAGAGCTAGAAGAGACTATACAGCCAGTGTCATAGCTATACAGCCAGTGTTATACAGCCAGTGTTATAGCAAGAATAGTATCACTGAGCGAAGAGTGTAATAGCAGTTTTAGTATGGAGTGCAAAACGCACTTCACGCGATACGATTGATGACATTTGTGATGTCCCATTAGTATACCACCAAGGTCCCGCGAAAACACCATAGATTTTTTCAGCGCTTTCTTAAGGTGATGTCACTGTCAATTCGTTTTATATCTTGCGTCCTGCATGTTTTCTAATATTCAAAAAATCTGGTGAGAAACTGAAACCTAAGTACCCAATGTGAATTGATTTCACATTGAGAACACCAAGGGCGAGACAGAGATGAAACGCAAAAACCAGCGCTTGTTTTTCGTCACTCTCCTTCCGACTCGCAGTTTGTTTTCGAGCTACGTAAGTTGCATCATGTAATGCAATAGATCAAATCGCAGTTAATAAAGTCCATATCTACATTACTGGTAGCCACGATGAATCAACGGCATAGCCGTATTGATCCCTAGAACAACATTGTAGAACAGTGTTGGGAAATTGAGGCCGCACAGTAGATGGTCCATTGCCAACGGCGTACTGTGAACGTCCTTGCATGTGGAAAGCATAGTTGGCAGTTTATCATTTATTAACAAATGGGAGAGTGTTGTGACCTTGTCGGCTCACGTGCTCTTTCGTTGATACCGGCGCCTAGTGTCACTGTTTCAGTGTGTTGTCTTGGGGTTAGTGCGGGTTTCAGATGCGAGATAGAACAGTGCATTGTTACGATTCTAACAGCTGCTTGTGCTTTTATTATTTGTAATGATCACCGAGGGTCCCATTGCAGTCTTGTACTTTGGGACCCTCTTCTGTATATTTTAGTCCCTGTGACATCCTTTTATGACATGATAATAAACTGACTGACTGATTGATTGATTGATTGATTGATTGATTGATTGATTGATTGATTGATTGATCATCGCGCACCACTGTGTGATTCAGGACATGGAGGGCGCCGTGACGCGAACGGTTGAGAAATCGCTGGTCCTAACAGCGGGAACTCGTTTCTCCTCTCGGCATCCGTGCCGCTGTTTACAAACACGTGACGAGCAACTCTCTCTAGAGGCACGTGAAGAGGAAAAAGACGCTTTGTGCAAGACAAGGGCCTGAGTGTCTGAACCTCCTTCCCGAGCTCCGCTATCCGTACCCCGCGCCCCGGTGGCTTACGGTCTAACTACCTTGAAGCGACGGTTGTCGAAGAAAAAGATGGTATGTACCTCGCCATTTTTCGCTGGAGCCTGTGATAAACTACTATGTTCAGATTACATATAGATGCACTGATAGTGTAACGTTTGCTCTGGGGTCCTTCCAATGAAATAATACGCGAATGCATAGCTTTTAGGCTCCTATGAACAAGTGCCAGGGAAATTTCACTTCAAGGTTTACTAAAGTATACTTCCTTAGAACATTTTCATGGTTTTATACGGTTACATGGTTTGTTTGTTTTTATTTGCTTGATTCCTTTCGTCTTCCGGCGGTAATAACGCCGAAGGAAACTTACATTTTGATTTCCGACTCAGGTTCGGCGTCTGGAAATGGTAGAGACCTAACTTTTTACCTGCACATATCTGTACACGCATTACTAAAATGTTCAAATTCTTTTATTTGCAAACGTATTCTTACAGTTGACAGACTAAACGACATTGCACTGAGGAAAAGAGCGGCCAATATTACTATTGCATTTTCTACGACTGTGATTACTACGACTGGAATTATTATTTTCATTATTAATATTAATATTAGTATTAGTAGTAGTAGTAGTAGTAGTATCAGTAGTAGTAGTAGTGGTAGTAGCAGCAGTGGTAGCAGTAGTGGTGTTGTAGTAGTAGTAGTGGTGTTAGTAGTAGTAGTAGTAGTTTCAGTAGTAGTGGTAGTAGTAGTAGCAGTAGTAGCAGTAGTAGCAGCAGTAGTAGTACTAGTAGCACTAATAATGGTAGTGGTAGTAGTAGCAGTAGTACCAGTAGTAGTAGTAGTAGTAGTAGTAGTAGTAGTAGTAGTAGTTGTTGTAGTCCTCGTCTGAGGAGCGCGGGAAGCTCGGCAAACAGAAAAGTTTTATTTCCCCGCCAAAATGTTGCTTATTTAGCGCCCTCTGTTCGAGATTTTTGCAGCCAGTACTGCACATGTGTACGTTTCACCGGTAGGTGCCTCTAGCTGTACCGAAAGTCTAGGGTGAGTATTCAAATGAGGCTTCATTTTATGCGTCTTACGCAGTCTTACGGCCGCAAAGTTTACATAGTGCGAGACCATCGTGTTCACCGCAGGGCGTCATCATCATGGCGGTTTTCTACAGCTGATGCATCTAGCGTAGCTATGTAAGTAGCTATTCTCGACATTGCATAGTGCGGCGTGTTACATGGCATATTATATTTTTTAGGTTGCTATTGTGCGCTCGAGTGCTCTATCGCCTTTCTCGCGCATTCATTGGTCACGGTTCTGACAAGTTGTGTGTTTGTAAAATAAGGTGGCACACTGTAATGGCAGGACTGAACGTTCAAATATATAAAAAAACTCAATTTTTTCAGTGACATCGGGATATCGTGAAGTTGGGCTAAAAGGGCGTAGATCAAAAAAGAATACCTTCTTTTTTTCTTCTCTTTTTTTGGCAGAACCGGATACTGTATATATCGCTATACACAGTGTGCACGTGCGTCATGCAGCGCCCCTTCGTCACTTTCGAAACGCGCCACCGACATTCCCGGGTACCTACTCACTCCGTCCCCAACAGCTGCCGTGTTGATTCCTCGTGTTTGCGCCCGTTCAGCTTCGCCTCACGATGAAAGTTTGAGCAATCATCTGCTGCTCGTGAGGCAAGTTGATTTAGCTGTCCACGAAGAGGGAGCAGAGCGTCGGGGTGCTCTTTTTGCCACACGTTATTACCTATCACCTAAAATTGGAACGCACATTGCGATTTTCAGAAAAGCACCGGAGTGTTTGGCTGGCGCAGATTAACAAAAACGACTTGAAGAACGTTGGTGATATTTGCGTCTTCAGATGTAACTTCATTACGGATAAGTGCCATATACATGCACGTACCTGCAAAGAGAAATAGCTTACAGTGATACTGCACATGCAAAATTGTCCGTGACCACTGCGTGCACAATCAGTGTGTCAGGGAGGCGGTAAAAAATCGTTATGACGATTACGGGAATCCAGGTATTGCATTGAAACCAACTGTGACAATGTATGTGAAGCAATCAATATTCATTGACTCGCGGTTTGAAGTATATAGCTGACCGGTTCGAGTTGCGGGGGGGGGGGGGGGGAGTCAGTTTTTTTAATTAGTTCATTGATTCCCTAAAGCGGTCTCCATTATTTCCAGGGACTCCACTGCACATTAGCGCACAACAACATAAGTAAAGTACAAGGTAAAAAAAATGCGTGAAAACATGCGCAAAAAAAAAAAAAGAAAGTGACCGGCATTGCCGCGGCACAAACCTCGGGAAGTCTCTACCTCGCCTAATATTTTCCACGGCTCTTTCCACAAATTCCAATCAAGGAGGCTCAACATCAGCACTGTTGAAAACACTTGGGGAGCCGCACCGATAGTTTGGTGGAGTGGGCCGCAGCAATATATTACTATAATAACTATATTAAATCTCTTGTAAACTTGCCTCGCTCTACACATGACTTGTTTTCGATGGGAGCTGCTGCGCTTCGCTGATACGCTCTTAAAATAGCGGCTAGAGAGGCTGCGGGCTTCTACTTGTTCTCGGGCCACGCAATTTCTGGTGAAAGCGAGATAATGGGCCCTCGTATGTCGTGGCGGGCTGCCGGTGTATGCGGTGTCTGGTATACGTGTCACACATGTTGATTTTCTGGTCTTGTATCGAGTGAACAAGCTGGGCCTTCCTAATCCGATTAGCTCGTTGAAGTACGACAATGAAAAAACCCCACGGCTTCTCTTTCAACATCGCGCGCAGCAATAGATGACGAGCCTTCAACCAACGCCGCGGCAGCACGCGAACTGCTGTAGGTACCCAGCAAGGTACCCGTGCATGATGGCAGAGGGCGACAACGGCGGAAGTGACATCATATGAACACTGTGGATATACTGTAATTGCAACGATGATGCAAACACGTTCCGGAAATTCATGGAAGCCTATCTTCGTATTATTTACCTGTGATGAAATGGCCCGAGAGCTGGGGAGTTCTTGATTATTTGTTCTGCATACTTTCATGTTACTTGATTCACATGACATTCCCGCTAAATAATATTTTGTTCCTATTCCGATTCCGGCCATGGGATGAAAACGCATTCGCACTTACACGCAGACACGCCAGAAGTTTAGATCATGGGCGCTATTTCCTTGTTTGTTATACGAAATACCAGTTTTAGGCTATTGTTTTATTGGTTCTAATTGCCAACGGAAAAAAAATAGCATTAAGACGTAAATTATCCCAATTAGGTGATCACCTTTCATAAATAAAACTAGGCTAAATAAGTTACTATTCATGTTTTCAAAATTAAAGCAAGGCATGCGAAATTTCAGAGCATCTATTTTGACGGACGTTTTACGCCAACAAAACGTGCGACAATATTCATATTATTATTATTATTATTATTATTATTGTTGTTGTTGTTAGTAGTAGTAGTAGTAGTAGTAGTAGTAGTAGTAGTAGTAGTAGTAGTAGTAGTAGTAGTAGTAGTAGTAGTAGTATTCAAAGTTCCTAGAATGTGCGCGTGATTACTAGTAAGATAGTCCATGAATTCAGTGTCAGCGTGGGGACATGGTTTCATACCCGAACACAGGCTTGTGAAGGAACAGTGCAGAAGTGAAAGGAAAATTAGCGATAATGCCTCCTTTTGCTTTCGTTTCACTTCCGCGCTGTTCGTTAAAGGGGCCCTGAAACACTTTTTCAAGTAACCATGACATGAATTTGCTGGAAGAGCTTATTGCCTCACGAATTCAACGCCGCAAATATTTTAAGAATCCGTCCAGTGGGAGGGGAGTTACAAAGGTTTCTCGCATGCTGCAATCGCATTCTCTCGTCTCGTCCAGACGAAAGCGTTGGAAGTTAAGCAGATAGGGATGGCAGGGCCACAAACAAAAAAAAAATGTCACGCAGGCCTCGTTACCTTGAGCACTTGGGTTTTTTTTTTTCGTTTTTTTTTTTTCGAATGCACGGCTTTCTCAGTGTGATCGCGCGTGCACACGTGGTAAAGTAGTGGCCTCCCGCGGCAATCTCTGAAAGCTACAAGCGCGCATGTTCAAATTAGCCAATGGCTGATACATGATCTTGTTACGTGGGATTTTTTTGGTATATGCAGTGATTTGTCGAGAGAAGAAAAAGCAATTTTCAGCTCATTGTGATAATGTTTTGTGAATTCCAGGTCACGTGCTGTGCTACATTATTTGGCTCGCGTCTTGTCGGGAGCCTCTACTACCAATCCGCAGTGTTTTCTGACCATACTCAAAAGGTGTTGCAGGCCCCCCCTTTAAGAAAATGTAAAATCACCAACTTGCCTAGATCCGCATGGTTCTACAAAACGCTGGAGTGTAAATATATTTTAATTTGTTTCGTTATAGTCATAAGCGTGTGCGCGCTTTGCTTTTATTGGAAGAGGGACAAGATTCATGAAAGCGCTTAACCTTCTCTCAAGTAGCTTGGGCGGCGCCCTTCATCCCCTCGTGCGCACGCCTTGATAGTGGCCATTTCCTTGCGTGACAGAAATTTTCTCGTAGATTCCGTATTGAAATGCACAAGCATTTAGAAACGCAGGATCAAGTCGGACCAGGCCGCATCTAAGAGAACCAGAGGTTTTTAGAATGTATCGCCAGGTATCTGGATAACGTTATGGCTTGGAGCGGATTGGCCCTCGCGTCACCGCGAGCTCCTTTGACCGTCTGGCGTATGCGCGCTATCCTGAACATAAAAATCAAATAAGAAGAAAATAAGTTCGAAAGTTATACGGGAACACAAAGTTGTCTCCTAATATTACTGAAGTGTTTCAATTGACATGTGGGGTTTAACGTCCCAAAACCACCATATGATTACGAGAGACGCCGTAGTGGAGGGCTCCGGAAATT
Organism: Rhipicephalus microplus; assembly: GCF_043290135.1. NCBI lineage: Eukaryota > Metazoa > Arthropoda > Arachnida > Ixodida > Ixodidae > Rhipicephalus > Rhipicephalus microplus. Next base: position 155,393,938 of record NC_134701.1, read on the forward strand.
TAGACCACCTGGGGTTCTTTAACGTGCACCCAAATCTGAGCACACGGGCCTACAAAATTTCCGCCTCCATCGGAAATGCAGCAGCCGCAACCGGGATTCAAACCCGCGACCTGCGGGTCAGCAGCCGAGTACCTTAGCCACTAGACCACTGCGGCGGGGCTACTGCAGTGGGCTCTAACCTATAGAGAAAAAAAAAAGGTAACAAAAGCGACGCCTCCAGCAATAAACGGTGCGCCTGCCATTCATTTGTGCAGTAGAGTCGGGCTCGGTACTGTCCGTTGCCATCATGAGTGATTTTTTTTCCTCCTAATATAGACACTACGCCTATTGTGAATTAAATTCGTCGTCCTTCCTTATAGGGGGCACGAACCCCCACTCGCGCTTGGTGAAGAAACACATCCCAACAACGCTGTATGAACATTTCAGTCAAATTTTGAAGTCGTGCTTGCAAAGGTGAGTAGAGAAGCGGAGCGTGAGTTTGTCATTTTCTCAGGCGCCCGCGTTTCATTCAGATTTTTCTTCTCTCTTTTGTCGGAGCTACCGGAGCCTGCTGTCTGGCGTCCACCAGCAGATAGTATGCTGCTGCTGATAGCCAACATTAATCAACAGCGCCGTTCCAAAAAGATGCAACTCTTGCCAGGGGCTGCCATCACGTACTGGCACCGCGCTCTAATAGACGAGTTGCAATAAGATTTTGCTTTAGCGTCATCAGTATGTGCAAAAATCAGCCAACGGCCGCCATTGTGCATGAGCAGTCCCGTATATTTTGCTACACATGCGTGCCACTTGGATCACACGACAAAATGTTGACATCGAAACGAAATGTCCATCTCACTGAAACAAAGTTTGATTGGGCTAGTCGGTAATCCATCTTTAAAAAACTGGTACGGAGGCCGATTTCACGTAGGCTGGCTGCCCATCTTTAACAATCAGCGCGGAAACAGGGGCAAGAAAGGGAATAGACATGGGCGTAGACAAAGAGGAGGTTAGATAGGTCACCCCCCCCCCCCCGAAGTTTTTGAATTTCGCTTGGCCATATACACACGCACATATACAAACACACGAACGAGCATACATAAAGTATGGTTGAACTCCCCCCAACCCCTTCCAAAAAATCACAGCTTATCTATGAAGGGAATGATGATTGGTGGGGCGAAGCGTCCGTAAGTTCGTTCCTGCTTCCGTCTGTCCGTGCGTTCGTCCGTGCGTCTGCTCGTCCGTCCCTGCGTTCGTCTGTTTGTGCGTCTGTCCGTGCATCCATTCGTACATCCGTCTGTGCGTCCATCCATACGTCCGTCCCTGCGTCCTTCTATCCAACCGTGCGTCCGTCCGTTCGTGCGCGCGTCTGTCTGCCTTCCCGTCCGCGCTTACGTTCGTATGCTTGTTTGCCTGTCCGTCCATCCGTCCGTGTGCCCGTCCGTCCGTCTATCTAGTGAGCACTCCAAGTACCGCCATCAAGCGGACAGACAATCCAAGGACTGAACGAGAGGTGGCTACCTACTTTTACTAGGACTACTACTTCTGCTACTACTACTACTACTACTACTACTACTACTACTACTACTACTACTACTTCCACATACATCGCGGACGCACTATACACGGTATAAGAAGCTTCGCCCCTAAAAATTCCGGCTGCGCCTTAAGGAACAGAAACAAGTCCTTGTCTCTGTTCCCTTTCTGGTCTCGTATATGTTTCTGTGCTGATTGTTGAAGGTGGTCCAGCTCACGTTCATACTTCTCTCTCGCCCGAGCGCCGAGCTCTTGCGTGTTCTTATTTCTGTTTTAATGTATACAGTGGCCTCTCAGCCCCATGTTTCTTGAACATTTTAGGGGTCTTTACACTGTTGCCTGGTATTTGTGCCACTAAACATTGCATGGTAGCCACTCTCACGTGGTTAGAAATCACAACGAGGTGCATCGATCGCATTCCGTCACCTGCATTCAGGGGCATGACGTGCGCTGACGTAACTTCTTCCTCCCTTATGCCATCCGTTTCTGGTCCGTCGCTGCGATGTAGCGGTTAGGATGCTCGGCTGCTAGCCCGAAGGTCGCGGAGTCGTTCACGGCCACGGCGGTCGCATTTCGATGGAGGCGATGTGGCAGAGCCCCGTGTATACTACGCGATGTCGGTTCATGTTAAAGAACACCAGATGATCGAAATTTCTTCAGCCCTCCTGTACGACGTCTCTCATTATCATATCGCGGTTCTGGAGAGAAAACCCGAGATACGATTAGAAGCGATGCAGCTTAATGTCGAGCTCGATCTGGTGTGCGCTCCACTCCTCCTCTCTCGCTTCGCAACGCCGACGCCGCAAGCGTCTGCTCACCTACGCTCGCTCCCCCGCTCTCTCCGCTAATCGGCATTCCTCCCCGCAGCGGTTTCGCACTGATTGAGCATGTGCGTCCCCCTCTCTCTTGTCTTCTGACGCCGACACACGCAACGTCTGCTATAGAGAGTATCTTGGTTGAAAAAAATTGCCCGCAGCTTCCCTCGGGGGAACACTGAGGAGGATGCGGACCATATAATTGGTTAACGGGGTGTTAAAGTGCGACTTACTTGGGTCGATGGCTAAATTGGTTAACGTGGTTGTGAAATGGGGTGTTAAATTGCGACTTACTTGGGTCAATGGCTAAATTGGTTAACGTGGTTGTAGGAGGGGGTGTTAAATGAGTGAACACGTACACACGTATGCGAAAGGGCGGCGCTGGTCGAAGGGACGTCGATCATTGTGTTTGTGGATTCGTTGGAATTCATTTCACTGCGACCTTGGACGTCGACGCGCCGTACAAACCAACCGACGAGCGGCAACTGAGCGAGCGAGCGCCGACCTTGAGTATCCCAACTACAGCACGACGGCGCATGCACTGTCAGCTGTTGAATGTTCTCGAAGCGCGACGCCACATGCGCGTCCACTGGAGAATCAGGAGAATTGTAGATGTCGAACGCGGTGTGTAGAGGAGGAAGGGTGCACAGATGGTGGAGGAGTGAAGCGCGCGCGGTGTGTAGAGGAGGAAGGGATGCACAGATGGTGGAAGAGTGGGCGACGGCGCGACGGCGCATGCGCGCGCGTCAGCTGTCGAATGTTCGAGAAGCGGTGCGGACGGCGCACTACAAGGCGCGAGTATAAGATGCTCCGCATCTAAAAATCACAGCATATCCACGAAGTGAATGATGATGAGTGGGGTGAAGCGTCCGCCAGTCCGTCAGCGTTTTCCGTCCGTCCGTCCGTTCGTTCTTGTTTCTGTCCATCTACCCGTCCTTGCGTCCGTCCGTCCATGCAGCTGTCTATCTGTCCGTCCGTCCATCCATCCGTCCGGCTGTTCGTCTGTCTGTCCATCCGTTAATCTAGTGAACACTCCAAGTACTGCCATCTCGCACCTTTTAACCTTGTATTCATCATATACAAGTACTGCCCTTCAGCCGACATTCCAAGAACTGAGCGAGAGGCGGTTAGCTACTACTACTACTACCTACTACTACTACTACTACTACTACTACTGCTACATACATGGCGGACGCACGACCCACGGCTTAAGGAGCTTTGCCCCTAAAGAACTGACTGTTCGCGCTGATCACGAGTAACTGGAAACCCCATATAAGTGTGTGTGTGTGGGGGGGGGGGGGGGTTACTGTGCGTTGCTGAAGAATAAAAACTCTCAACCTGCGTGTTTATTAAGACGCGGACTGCGGGTCTCTGTGTCCAACTGGAGTCTTCTATCTCTCATTAGGAAACACCGATTCATCACTGCATGCTTTGCGCCTCCCAAGGTTTCTCTCCCGCGCAACGAAACGCAACTCCGCCAATGAGTGCCAGCGTCAACGTTACCGCCAGTGCAAGCGTTAGCGCCCGCTTCTTCGCAACTACACATGGTTTCTTTTAGCGGTAGATGGTGTAATTTTTAAGTGCGAACGCACTTTATAAGCGACCCTGAATCGGCCGTCCGCGGTGCGCCTCCTCCTCTCCCCTAGCAACGGTTCGAGGAGCGGAGAGGAGCGTCTGTAGCAACGGCGCAGCGACGTCACACACCACGTGATTGCGCGCGCTACGCCCTACATTTCGTGGCTGCGCGCGCCCGCGCTGCCACGACTTGCTCGAGATCGCAAATTCATAATCGAATAATTGGAAGCGCAAACCAACGGGACACAAGATAAGAGACTCTTGTGTCCCGTTGGTTTGTGCTTCCAATTATTTCATTATGAAGTTGTACCAACTAGCCCGCCTGTCAACCCTTCTGCGAGATCAGCAAGTCGTCATAAGCATGGATCCATCGCAGGCATCAACCTCGACTGCGATACCTCCAACAACGATTACAACGCAGTCGAATGTGAGCATTGCACGCGTCGTTGAAGATGTCGCGCCGGTTGAAGACAAGGCAGCGCGGCGAAGGGCCCGTGATGCCGAGCGCAAGTGGGTGAAGCGGGCCGCGGACATAAACATCATTATAGTGCGAATTTACTCTCAAACGTACGCGTAAACTCACCAATATTGCCCGAGAGGGTGTAATGGTTCCTGGGAATCACAATGTGATCACACGGGGGAGTTCACGTTAACTCACTGGCGAATTCCAACGGATTTTAACTTTACTTTCCCTCGCAGCACCACCCCGTGCATTCGCACTTAACCATGTTCACCCTCGGGAAAATGCGTGGGAGTTTTTTAAGCATTCGTTTCTGTATACCGCTAGCTATGACACTCGCTGTGACAGAAAAAAGAACGAGCGCAAATCCCTGAAACATGATTCGGTGAGTGCCCCGCCGAGGGGGTCACTCGACGGATGACCCGCTGGTCGCGGGATCGAATACCGGCTGCGGCGGCTGCATTTTCGATGGAGGCTAAAGTGCAGTAGGCCCGTGTGCTCAGATTTGGGTGCATGTTAGAGAACCCCAGGTGGTCGAAATTTCCGAAGCCCTCGAGTACGGTGTCTCTCATAAATATATGGTGGTTTTGGGACGTTAAACCAAACATATCAATCAATCAAATCATTATTCGGTGAGAAAACACGCCAACACTGGGTTCCCACTGCATTTTTAATGCACAAGCTTGTCGCTGCAGGCTTGCAAGATCATGCATTCTCAGCAGTGCTAGAACAATAATGCTTATCTTCCGCCACCCTCTCGAGGGTTTGGAGATATCGAAACGACCCAACTCACGTGAAAATCGCCTTGAACCTGCGGTTACGCCGCATTGGCGATAACATATCCCATAAGTGCAATGTTACAACTTTTGGTAGATAACGTGTTCGTTCTTTTGTTCTATTGATAGCTGGTAATTTCACCAATTGGTTTCGCCACTTGAAAGCAAAAATTCGCTTCGTTTGCAGGACACGACGGACATATATGAAAAAGGAGAATCGCACAGGACGTGAACACAGGCACGACGCGTGATAGTATACACGACGCCATATGTAATGTGAACTGATACGTATATCTTTTTTTTATTACAGGCGTTTTCGTTTTGCTATCGCAGATGTGTAACGTGATTTCAGCAAAGCGCATACTTTGATAGGAGGCTTCGCGGATGTGCGTGTTTGATTGTATCATATGCAGTTTTATATGAGCTGCCATTTTACGCATCACGTAATAGCTAACCGAGCATCATCATGATGATACGTCTTGCCGTCAGTAGTTTCGCTTTCTCTGGGTAAAATCAGTATCATCTTTAATCATTACTGGTACTAAAAGTATGTGACCCATTCTGTAACTCACATACGTTCATTACCACGATGTGCTTGCTCAAGCAGCAAGCGGGGCTTTAACCATTGCTTTTATTTCCTCGTGACAGTTAGTGTTCGCGTCACCGTTGCTGTGAGTATCACTCCGTAGTAATCATAGCAACATTGCTTTTCCTTCCTCCGTTGTAATCGGATAAGTACCTTGCGCCCTTTTCGCTGATCTTCTCTCTCTTTTTTTTTTTCTTTTCTGCGTGGCTTGCAGGGTTGTCTAGCAGGAAAATAAACCGGTTGTTACTTGCTAGTACGCGCTTTAGCCTGTGCTTGTTTTCCTATTTGTTCTTCCGTTCGAGTCTCTGGCAGTCATGAGGTCTACTTAATCGCCTGACACTATCCCACCACGATCGGCTGATTGACTCTCAATCTAATTAAGAACAATTACATGTTTCCGACTGTGATGCTTAGCTTACCCATTACATTTACCACTAAAGCGCTGGTGATTTTTTTTTTTTTTCAGCACCAATAACCATCCTGCGGTTACGGCATAGGTGGTCAAAACATGAAGGAGGACTTGCAAAGCGTGGCCCGACGAGAACTTGGAGAAACTCCGGAAGTGAAACGAAAGTCTTTGGCGGAATTACGGGAGCTCCTTGAAGGTAAAGGCCGTCTAGATGGAACGTTCTCTTTTCCTCATCTAGCAGTAAACAAGCCATGCTTTGCGAATCCGCGCCAGGAAGGCAAGGTAACTGATGTAATTGACAGTACAGTAACCAGGAAGCTGGTATAAATGTGGCATGATTACCGTAGTGGCATTGAATAAGACAGGTGTACCGAGTGTATTTGTGAAAACTGTATCCGTTTTGTTCGTCAGACGAGTAACAGAGTAGCCATATGGTATGCGGTCATGCGCGTATATATAAACACGCATTTACGGAGACCTTTGAACCGGCGCCCTTTCTCGCAACCCCCAAACCCCTGGCTAGGCCACTCGTCGGTATACGAGCCCTTTTCTGCGAAATACTAACTTGTGTGACGCAGGTGTTGTCGCAATGTAACGCCATGTTTGTTTACTTACGTGTCATGATATTTTGCGGACTAGTTCTGTTATTTAAGTCGCGGTTCAAATTTCAGGATCACAAGATGGCGGTTTTGCGTTAGCAACGTTTGACATTCTTTGTTAATAAATGAGCGTATCAGCTCCTGTAGCCTCTAAACGTTGGCAATTCGCATGTTCTCTGACACGTATAATGTATCTAAACAGATGAAGTCATGCTTTTAACATGCAATGCCACTTTCCGCTAAAAATTTCTGTTCCGATTGTCATGATGAGGAGTGCTTTCTTTTTTTCGTGTCGCACTTGCGGGATAATTCGTGACTGTTGCTAAGACGTTGTAATAACACAGCCGTTGTATTGAAAGCCGTTTGCATCCAGCCGCCTTGATATTAATGAATCAGTTTTCATTTTTGAAACACGATACATCTGTTAGTTTGGTTCAGCTTGAATTGACGCAAGAGCTTTCATCTCAGTCAGCCGTCTTACCAGCGAAGCTGTTGTTGGTCGCCGTAGTTTGTGCGGTCAATAAGTCCGCCATACCTTATTGAAGAGTTTCAGAGTAGCGCAGGCAGAGCTACGCGCTGGCGTTTCGCATCATTGCGCATGCGTTAAACGCTAACTTCTTGCGGACTCTCGTTAAGTGACGAAAGCAAACGCCACGTGCGCAACGCCCGCAAGCTTTGCGAACGGTATTCTAAAACTCTCTAATATAGTCCCGAGAGACGTGACTAGCTTGTAGTGGGCTCCTCCCATGGTATCTTGAGAGAGAGAGAAAATACTTTATTGAATAAATTGGGCCGGAAATTAGGTTTTGGTGGCTTTAGGTGGCGGCTTGTCATCGTCGGCCTGCTACATGGCCCAGAACTGGTCTTTCAGCTCTGAGCTTTTGAGGGATGCCTCTCAGAGGTGGCGACAACGACGGCGAAAGTCTCCTGGGGAAAAAACTCCTTAAGCGCGTATGCGTCATAGGAATCGTGCCAGCGACACTGCAGTGTATTGCTAGTGGGTGGTGGTTCTTGAAATAACCGAAAAAGGGATCTAATTTTTGTTTTCCTTGTGGACGACACGGCTAAGCTCCTTGGGAGAAGGGGGGAAGAGGCGTGGATAAAAAAATAGTAAAATTAGAAAGATACAGAAGACGGAGCACTCGTCGCACAGGAGCGAGAGAAACAGGAGAGAAAAGATAGGAAAGATGGTGGACACGGTCGAAGGAGTCCGAAGGCTGGGCATCACCCGGCGAAAGCTACACAGCATCAGGATATCGTGGACGGTGGACCGATCCGCCAAAGCTACGCTGGCCACAGAACTCAACAGGCGATTCCATATTGCAAGTGCGAGTGTCAAACTAGAACGAAGTCGTGAAAATAGAGAGAAAGAATGATAAAGAAATCAGGGAAAAATAGATATGAATAAAGGGAATAAAGGCAGAAAAAGACAGACAGGGGAAGCTTCAATGTAGAAAGACAGAAAGAAAAGTGAGGAGAAATAAGCAGAGAGATTAACAAAGAAATAAAAAAGGGATGGAAAACACAGAAATCAAAAACATATTTAAAAAAAGCACTGCACTGCACTGGGGAAACTGACACACACAAAAAAAAAAAAGCTGAGAAAAACCAGCAGGACAGATGGAGAAAGAAAAACAGGAACGAAGAGACACAAAGACAGCGAGGTGAAGAAAAAATAAATTAACATAAAAAGAGCCAGAAACAGAACGAATAGATAGTGACAAAAAGAAATGAGTAGAAAGAAATATACAAAAAAGAGCTACAAAAACATATAGAAAAAAATCAACGGATGTACGAAAGAAAAAAAAATGCGCTCAGCATTGTCAAAAAGTGCAGCACCGTCACAGTGAACACTAGAAGAGCGGCATTTCTAGAGCTCTTTGTAAACTCTCTTGGCGCTACTTTTCCAAGTACACTTGCAAAGTACCCTGCTACGATATAAGTCATATTTTGTGTTTAAAATGGGCTCTAGAAATTTGGCTTAGCTTTCGCTATGACTGTGCTGTGCCTTCCTCGCAGGCCAGGTAATTTTGTTTAATAATCTACCTTCTCCTATTACTTGTCTCATGCTGGGCTTCCTACCCAAACAGGAGAAAAGGAGCTCGTGGTTCCTCCGGATGACGTCCTAGTCATGTTTCTTCGTTCCAAGAAGTACAGAGTGCAAGATGCATATAAGACAATCAGAAAATACCTCCGGGCCCGCAGGGACGTGCCAGAGTACTTCGACAACCTAACACCTTCGAGCATTCCGTACGAGGCGTTCTTCCACGAGCACAAGCTCATCATGTTTGCCAGGAATTCGCAAGGACAAGCAGTGGGCTACCTTCAGTTCGGTAAGTACTCTTTAAATCCTTTGTAAAACAGTGGTGCAAATGCGTACTACTTTTTTCATGTGCTTAAATTGCCCATAATACAAAAATTGCCAATCCTGCGCTGAACACGCATCAAGTCACAGCAATGGCTGTGACTGTGCTGGGTCACAGTCACAGCTAATCTTTTTAAGTGATCGTAAATGTTTTTCTGCAGGTTTCCACCAATTGCGTGTTTTAAGCAAGTAGTGCTTCACGTAGGGTTAAAGGAAAAAAAGTACCGTGGCGCTGACGCGTCGGAGATGCGTCTGAAATTGAAACTTCTCGCAATTATGTGCAAGAACACTTTGTGTCACCGTGATAAGGCAGCCGAAAAGTTAAAGATTGTATGTGATTTAACTCCTGTAAACCTATATAGTTATCAATGGCAAAATGCATGTTTGGTTTGGTTTTTCAAGGTCTATACACATTGTGTCTCATTAGAGCTACACTCTTAAATAAACGCAGTTATACTTACTAATTTTTGAAGTAGTGAGGGGCTGTTGAGGTAGTAAATGTCTGTGGTCTACTCTTATAAGTTCCTTATATTAATGTAGAGTAAATATTGAACTACTTTTGTAAGGACACGTATTACTTTCGTGTGATACCGATGCCTATGACGCGTAAGGATCAATCACGTTATGTTTTCTTCTTGAAATGCGCGCCTTTTCAGTGGGATTGCGCGCGCGCGTGTGGACAAGTCGCGGCCTTCAGCGGCGGCCCTAATAACAACGCAGCGCGCCATGCTCAAATCAGCCAAGTTACTAGGCCCGGGTCGTATTGATGTTGAGCCCGTAGCGTCATTTGTCGAGAGAAGAGAAAGCGATGTTTAGCTGGCTTTCAGAATTTATTTGTTAATTCCGGGCCTCGTGCTGTGCTATAACATTTGGCACGCGGCTTGTTCTCGGTAGCTCCGACTTGTGATTGGCAGCGTTTTCTGACCATGCTCAAAAGGTGTGTAGGGTCCCTTTAGTGTGCTCTGACATCGCACAGTAAACCAGACTCTAGCATTTCACGTCCGTTGAAATGCGATCGCCGTAATCGGAATCAAGCCTTAACCTTTGATTAGTAGCCGATATCCTAACCACTACAGCCAAAATGAAGTAAGGCTCCGAGATATCGTAAATATTGGTTCCTTCGATAGCGGTTGCACGACATTCCATGTTTGGATGTACAAATCGTTCATCTGTACGCGCTAAACACCCTAGGTACAATAAAGGTTTTCTTTGTTTTTTTGTCTTAGACGTACCTCAAAGGTAATGTTTACTCACGTATCTCATAAAGGTGCCTGGAACAGCACCATCTGCTCAATTGACGACCTCATCAGGTGCGCATTAGTGGCCACGGAATCTAACCTACGTGAAGAGGAGACGCAGATACGTGGTCTTATCGGCGTCATAGACCTCAAGGGCTTCGGCACTCACCACATGATGCTGATGACCCTGCGCTTTGCGCGACGGGTCATCTCCATTGGACAGGCAAGTACTCACGTCGGCTGCTAGACAAAATTAGTTGTGCTTCGCACTAGTGATGCTAAGCCTAAAGGAATAGCAGAGCTGGGCGGCTTGCAGCGTTTCTTTTTCCATCTTCTTTCTCTTTCTCTCTGTTTATTAGATCAAAAGCCACTTATAGGGAAGTCTAATCCGGTGTGCGGTGTGACCTCCCTTACTGCGCATGTGCCACCTCTTCCCGTCTTCTCGCGTGAGCGTGAGAAGGTAAGAGGGACCTCTCTTCGCGCAAACGCGAGGAGAAGGGGGATGTGCGCATGCGCAGTGGGGGAGCGGTCGGTCGCAGAGGTAGAAGGAGGTGGGGTGGTGGAGGTGGCATAGTGCTGCCAGCGCTTCGTTGCTCCTCTCCCATTTATCTCTCCGCCACAGCTGTGAGCTCGTATATAGTTCTGCGCTCACTCGCTCCGCAGCACTCTCCTAGCAGCGCTGAGCGTTCACTTTGCGGCACACACACGGTAATATACACAAATAGGAGGAGGGGGGGCAACATAAGCGATATACAGCATATACAAAACTCCACAAACAAATTAAACATACACGGAAACATACTAATAAAAACTACAACTGGAAACACAAGTGAACAACAGTGCTGTTTCGCGTTCCTACATTGTACCCTTTAGGGGGAAATGGTGTAATTTATCTATATATTTTATGTATCAGTTTGTATCTGTGTCAATTAATTGCTTTATACTTTATTCATTTTCTCTCGCAATGTGTCGCTTGCTCCGTCTTTTATTTTTCATGTATCTATTCTATGTATTTTTGTCTATCCTTATGCTTTTTTTCTTTTTATCACTTGCTCTCTGTCTGTCTCTCTCTATCTCTCGGTCTCTTTCACATACTTCGCGTGTTCCTCATCGCCGAACAGAATTTCCAAATCACGCTCGCCCCTGCTGTACTCAGTAGTCGGGCTTTCCCAACACCTGCGGCGCATGCATAACCACCCGATAAGTGTTGATGTGGGCGCACAACTTACTGATAGGCTGAACAGCTTTAGTGCTGAAATTGCTCACAGTGGGTGAGATACGGACAAGCCAGCCCAGATAACACGAATGCTTAGTTATGGGTGATAACTACCGAGGGTCACTTCTGCAGCTTCCTCATCAAGCAGGGCGCCATATATTCGAAGGGAAATTGTACACTTAAATTGAGACTCACTTAGGATTGCTGCACTGAATGCCTGTATCCATACTTATGCCTTTGATTTAGACATCGGGGGACCCGCACGTCGCGGGTTCGAATCCCGGCTGCGGCGGCTGCATTTCCGATGGAGGCGGAAATGTTGTAGGCCCGTGTACTCAGATTTGGGTGCACGTTAAAGAACCCCAGGTGGTCGAAATTTCCGGAGCCCTCCACTACGGCGTCTCTCATAATCATATGGTGGTTTTGGGACGTTAAACCCCACATATCAATCAATCAATTTAGACATCGGCTTAGTTGACAGGGGCTGTTGGTTTATATTTTCCTGTTTTTATTGAACGATGTGAATGAGAAGGTCTATAGGTATGGGTGTGAGGTAAAAAAACGCCACATGAATGATTATATAAAAGTTATCACAGAAACAGAAAAGATGCCGGAAAAGAAGTGTGTCCAATACCGGCTCTTGAACGAGGTGCAGTTTGTTTGTTCTTCTTTATTAAGAGTCATCAATTTTAAAATATATTATTGGCTTCTCTGCAGCCTCCTTGTTGGCTAATGTGACCAGGTGGCTAGAAATAACCCCGCATACATATACCAAAAAGTCCAGGAATTTCGGTTTGTCGTAGACATTTTTTTTTTTTTGTTCAGAGCGCACACTCACAAAATGTGAGAGCATACGGCCGTCACGCCGCTAGATCTACATACTTACTGTTTACTCTCATTAGTGTTTTTTTATTTACATTTAGGGTTCAGTGTTATTACCGGGAAATTATCAAATATATACGATTGACGTTTGCGAATTATCTTGCCTTCAAAAGTTTCCCTGTCATCCTTCTATAGGACTCACTGCCAATTCGTTTGAAGGGAATCTACTACCTCAACACTCCAGCTGTCTTCAGGATTGTACACGCACTCGTCAAACCATTCCTCTCTGCGAAAATGTTGAAAAGGGTAAGACACAACTCGCAGACATTCGCGAGATAGTTCATGATATCTTTTTTTTTTCTTTTAAAGGTTTGGGTAATGCAACGTGGTAGCTAGAGTACAACCAAAATTCAGTATTCCGCGTAGCAGCAAACAAGTGCACGAATGGACTTTCTTCATTGGCTGAAATTGAGTTATATATCGTGATGTGTGGCAAAGAAAATATTATGAGAAGGGGAAGACAGTAGGGGAGTTCAGACATAGGTAATGTCAAGATTTTAAGAATCGATCTGGGCGGACAACGCATTGCGTAGGATAGGCCGTGAAACGATTGTATGCATCCCAAATGTATGAAAAGTGCGGCCAGGAACTGTGAAAAGCTACATTGAGCATCGAAATCAAGCAATTCACAAGCATAAAAATTGAGGTATCTTTACCCGTCGCCTTCAAGAGTTGAAGGCGATAGCGATATCCTGTTTCTAGTGCCTCCTTCAATCAGTTCTTGCATATTTCTTTATTGTACGATGTTACTCAAGAAGTTTATATTGCTGATTACTACAATGTATACGATGACGTGTAAAGTGGCTTGCATCAGAAAAGTTTTCGCGTATGCCGGCATTCTGCGTAACGGATGCAGGAGCAGTTATGCCCGTGAAATGTTCTCAAACTTGCTATGCACCGATTACGTGGTCTTAAGGGAATACGCGCAGTAACGCGATAGCCTTTTGTGAAGGGTGGCTGCATTTCATTCACAGGGTCGTTATGAAAAAAACACTTCTGACGTCAGGTAGCTATCTACGCCGGTACCCCGCATTATTACTGCGATGTTAAATGTATTATGGAGCCTGTAAACAGAGCAGCTGGACAAGGGCAGGTCCCCTGTGAAGCTGTATTAGCTTTTATTTCTGTCTCCTCTCTTTCGGTGTGAAAATAAGTGATTGATGGATTGATAGATAGATTGATTGATTGATTCACACTCTTGTTTGTAAAACCCAGTTATTTTATCTGCATTTCTAAGCAAAGAAACTTCTTTTCAGCATTTATCTGAGCATGCGTATGGCTGTGTGGTGGATCATCTTGCCACGCAAACAGCCTGGCTCACTCGATCCCGGAAATTTTTACTATTACAGCGAAAGCTGTATATGGCTAAGAGAAACTTAGAACTCTCCGGGAGCTCACGAGTGGTCTTTATTGGTTATTCTATCAGTTACGTCATTCCCAGCTTCGTACCCAAGCGCTCGTGCCATTGGCTAAGTTGCGAGTGACGTCGTTCATGTCGTCGCAGCCATGGCACAGAGCACGCACGCATCCCTTTCTCCTGAAGCCTTCCCCCGCCGCGGTGGTCTAGTGGCTAAGGTACTCGGCTGCTGACCCGCAGGGCGCGGGTTCGAATCCCGGCTGCGGCGGCTGCATTTCCGATGGAGGCGGAAATGTTGTAGGCCCGTGTGCTCAGATTTGGGTGCATGTTAAAGAACCCCAGGTGGTCTAAATTTCCGGAGCCCTCCTTTACGGCGTCTCTCATAATCATATAGTGGTTTTGGGACGTTAAACCTCACATATCAATCAATCAATCAATCCTGAAGCCTTCCACGTGGTTACGTGATGGACAACTCTAGAAGAACGCCGAGAGTGGAAACGTGAAACAAATCACATTCGCCGGGCCAATGGTGCCGTCCTGGCGCAAAAAATTGGCAGCATATCCACGGAGTGCATGATGGAGAGTGGGGCGAAGCATTCGTCCTTTCATTCGTTCTTGCTTCCATCCATCCATGCGTCGGTCTGCGTGACCGTCCATGCGTCCATCCGCCCGTCCGTGCGTGGGTCTATTCGTACGTCCATCCCTGCGTTCGTCCATGCATCCGCCCCTGCGTCCGTTCATGCGTTCATCCATGCATCTGTCTATGTGTCCGTTCGTCCATCTATTCAACACCCCAAGTACCACCATCTCGCATCTTTTCATCATATATGCCCCATATAGAAGCACCGCCATCCAGCGGACATTCCAAGGACTAAACGAGAGATACCACACATGCACACTTTTTTATGGCTTGCGCATCGGGTCCACTTCCCACCTTTAACCACCTCGAGTTCATGGTATATACTAGTTCACTGTATTCATGGCACTGCGGCCCAACGCTCGCTAAACCTTTCTAAAACCAAGGAGGTTACGCCCAGCGAGTATAACGTAGCAACCTTTTCCTGTCTGATAATACTCAATGTACATGCCAGTGGCTGCTAATGGGGATCGCAGCGTGCGCGTTAACTAAAAGCCGAATGCTCCTGTCTTTCATTCCCCATTAGCAGCCATTGGCATGTACATTCAGCACTATTTTTTATTTTTCAACAACGCGCAGAAGAAATCTCTCACCGGCACCACCTTGTATGTCAAAATGTTATACTTGTTACACTTACAACGGTTACGAGGGACGAACGGGTGCCGCTGTAAAAAGCTTCGCCCCTAAAACAGCCCTGGCAAGCCGAGTTCCGGCAGCAACTGCATACGGAGAATGCGGCAGCCTTTCGAGCCGGCCTAAATCGCGAACAGGAATGCAAGCGCCAGTCCTGGGCGGATCATGTAAACCACGTGGCCGAGTTATCTCGCTAAGTCAAACGCTTGAGAGAGAACAAGAGGTTAATGAAAGAGGAAGAGATAAAAAGGGCACTATTTTCGACCTCCTGACGCAGTGGCACGGCTCAGCGTCTTAACTCGCTTGCAGAGGCTTGCAACAATGCCGCGTCGAACAATGAAAGTGTGGTTCTTGAAGAAGGGAAAACAAGCTGCCTACAGGTGACACAGCGCAGCACCTACGCTGAACAAGTGACCTTGTGGCACTTGTTCGGTGTCGCAGCCTGATATTGACTCATCTAGAAGTCTGTACCTCGCACGTGCGGCAGTGTCTACATCAAACAGAGTGCCAGATGTGTCAGTATTTGACTGCGAGAGCATGGCAATTCTTTGAACCAAGGAGTTTAGTCTCACCTCATCAGTCGTTGCCATGATTGTCGTTCCTTGCCTTCCTTTGCGCAGACTTCGATCACCGATCCCCGTCATAATGCACGCGTGAGATAGCTGAGGCATATACCACAGGGTGAAGGGTGCTGGCGATTGTGTAAGCCAGTCATCAGTTGCATTATCTGAGCAAGAAATCAGTTTCATTGATCGGGTGTAATCTTGCGCGGTGCATGGTTTTCTGTGTAAACATGCATTCTCTCAAATAAACTTTCAGTTGCAGCAGCGCTTGTCCTGATCCCTTCTTTTGTGTTTTCAATTTGTGTGCTACCCAGTAACAAGCGGTTCATATAATCGCAATGAAAAACACCAGCAGAAGGTGCATGCATCACGTCTACGTCAGCTTTGTTACTACGTCTACGGCTGTACTTGCAATGTTGAGTGAGTTGGAGTGAATAGGCAGGAAAAGGTGCAACTAGGATTCAATGTACCTCTGATTTATCTTTTTACCCTTGAGGAAGGGAAAACAAAATCGATAACGCGAGAGCCTTGCCGTTAAGACTTTTGCAGACAATAAGACGAATCCTGCAGGTTAAACATGGCGATCATTAGAGATTACAGGGGGCACGACTTTGTAATGTTTTAATTTCTTGCAAAAACATGGGGAAAACAGTGACGGAAATCTTGCTCTTCTTTGTATAGTGTATGCTTCGTATATGATGCACTAAGCACTAGTGCTGCATCCTATATATTGTGTATTGCAAAACATAGCTTGTGAATTTGTTAGTCCAGCAATATAAACATGAATTAGTCAGATGATGATTAACAAAACGATAAAGACTATCCACCTTATTCTCTTTCTTTTTTTCAGTTACAGTTCCTTGCAGGTGGTATCTCGGAACTTCGTGACATTGTGCCTCCAGAACTAATACCTAAGGAATTCGGTGGGACGCAAGAAGACTTTGATTTCCACAAACAAGAAAAATTCTTCCACAGCAAGGCCGGATACTTTGAAGAGATGCTGAAGCGTGGCTACCCGAGGAAGTGAACGAAATGCTAAGCCACGCCGAGGAGACCTTTTTTTTAATTATCACCATTTTAGTTATCACACCCCAGTCAACTTTCAGCAACAAGTCACAATAAGATCGGAAACTTTTTGTGTAATTGCTTGGTGAGACAGTGCAGGAAAATGTTTTCCTTTTAAACCGCGTGTTTGAGCACACAAAAATACTTTTTGTGGGCTCATGCATTACAAAAAAGAATGGAAAACGTGGACTGAACAAAATTGCATTTTAATTTTATGATATATGCTTCCTATATAAATTCACTGAACGCGATCGAGTGCTGTATCCTATATAGCAAGAACCCCCATCATTTTTTGCTCAAATACGTCTTTGGGTGTATATTTATCAGTATTCGTGCGAATTTGCGAAGACGGCATATGTAAATAAATGTTTTCTCTTTTTTTGTGTGCGTGTGAAGACGCCTGCGAGATCACAAATGCTGCCCGTCGCTTGTCACAGAGACGTAATGAAACACAAACATCAGCACCGCGTCTCATGCTTACCTTTCGTTTAAACCAATCAATTCTGTGCTGGAAATTAACTGTAGTAACCACTAGTAAATGTGATGGTGGTACGGGGAATGTCAGCCAACTGGAGAATATTAGAGTGGCCAAAAAAAAAAGGTCTCTTTACCACGTTCACTATTCCGTGGCAGAAGCGCAGAATCGCACCAGACATCAAAACGTGTTAATTACGCAACGACTGTGAAATTCAAAGGTCCACCCATTCTAGAGCACCCTGAAATATTTAGTTATCATCAGCTGCAAGAGCTTTAAATAATTGAGCAGTTGCGTAGGTTCGCGTGTTTCCTTACGAACGCGTTGTGGGCTCTTGGCTGATTCGTGGAAAGAAGAATTAAGGCATAGTTGGCACAGTAACAACTGCATACTCACAACTGGCATTCTAGGACAGTTTAAAATCGGCAATGTTTTGGGCACAGTCATTAGTTTCTTTACGGCCCGCTGGAGGCATGCAACTAAGCCTCCTAATAGGAAGCAAGAGTTAAACAGAAAGAAAATTGAAAGAAAAACAGAAACGATTAAAAATAAAAGAGCAAAAAAAAACAGAAGCAACTGAAGAGTACAAGCAGAAAGAAAAAAGTCGAAAAAAAAGCTAGGCTTCATTGGTCAATATCTCTGAGGGGGTATCAACCCTATTTTCAAAGAAACAAACAAACGAGTCGAAGACAAACAAAAAAGGCCGCCCATCTGCGCGAATCCTTCTGGCTTGGCATACTTACTGCGAAGCTGCATTATTATTATTATTATCATTATTATTATTATTATTATTATTATTATTATTATTATTATTATTATTATTATTATTATTATGAGTTCTTTTTTTTTTTTGAAGGAAAGCTTCGGCATCTCAATCGTGCACGTATATTTGTATATGCACTTCCTCATCGCCCCTTTACGCTCACAGTCAGCACAAGTGGACACAACATGGATAACGGTAAGTTATTCAGCCATTTTGCTGCGGCTGTGTTATAACTTGAAGTGCGCGCACAGGTGCTTCCTCGTGCTTTGCGCTTTATTTTTTCAGGTGCTACAGGTTAGAATCTACGATACTTTTAAAATCTTGCTCGTCAAACAAATTATTCTAAATTTTAGCGCATTATTACTGGGCAACGGAACTCCAGCCGCACAGTGTCTTCACATGAGAATAGCGGCACTCGTGTGTTGTTTCTGCCATCAGATTTCATTAACAACGCTTGAGAACATCTTTGTGGTCATAAAATAATACCAAACATCTGGAACGCTAAATAAATGTATAAAAAAAACGAACGCATCCACCGTTTACAAGTTTGTTGTTCTTGTTGTTGTTGTGCAGCTGATAGTTCGACGACTGCTTAGGAGAGGCAGTTTGTCGTTTCTCGAGGATAAATTACATCAGAGCATACCATGGACACGCAGTGACATCTGTGGTATACATGTAAAACCTTCTTCTGTGCTTGCATGAGGACATCAATGTGGAACGGAAGGATTAAGTGCAATTCGATGTCACTTATGAATTTTCATGTAGGTATCCTCACGTGAGGCCGCTAAGCACTGGACAGTTAAGTTGTGGACCAAAATAAACACAGCAAAATTTTTAATATTCAATTTAGGGTCAAGTGCGTTTGGTGACTTGGCAGCGAGCAATGCCAAACGACTGATCCGGTTATTCGATGCAACGTACATGCTGCGCGAATACTTAATTTTTTTTTTGTTGTTTAAAAAACTCCGTAGAAACCCTTTGTGCGCGGATCACGGCATCGTAACAGGCCACGACTCTACAGACATCGGCTTACGAGTGCGTAGGTACCGTTGACGGCCTCATGCAGCAACGAAGCGCAGCATTTTCTCACAAGTGATGTATTGAGGGTCTGCCATTCTACACTCTAAAAAAAGAGCGAGTAAAAAGGGTGTCTTTTTGTCCCACAACAATAATCGTCATCTATATTGCGTTACATCCTTGCGCTATCGCCCCGCGCCCGGTAAATTCCGGTCACGATGGACATGCCCATTATCAGGGTTATATTGTATTCTCGATAGGAAAGTGGCCAGCACCGAGTTTTCAAGAAAGGAAGCGCACGCAAGCCTGATGACGAATATTGTTGTGGGACAAAAAGACACCATTTTTCACTCGATATTTTTAGAGTGTATTTTTGCAAGTAGTATACAGTCATTAATAAAATACCCTGTAGATCGAGAGAGCATCGACTAAATAGAGGAAAATAAGCATCGTATATTTCTGCACAGCGGCAGCTCTTTGTTCGTCTAATGGCACCTTCCAGAAGTAGCTTTCAAGGTCCTGAAAGTTTGACTACTGTGGCCATTCTTTGCCACCGCTGAATTGAAATTTCCACAGTGAAAAGCAGTCATCTGGAGTATGGCAATCGGTGTGTGAAACAGTATAGCCAACGTCACCTTTATGTCTAGATAGATATGTGGTGTTGATTGATTGAATTAACGCTGAACTAATCCGAGTAATTGAATGAAAAACGTAAAAACGCTTCCGATAAATATGCCTCATAACTGCACCGTGCCAGAGAAAGCGCCACCACCTGGACAAGCACACGATTGCTCCGGCGCAAATTCGGGCTCCTTAAGGACCTCTTCCAGGCTTCCGGTGAGGGAGGTGGCTGCAAGAGCTCTTCGGGTGGATAATTTATGGGGCCAGCACATGATACCTGGTCTTGTCCTGCCTGTGCTAGGCCACAGTTAATACACTTGTGTAGCTTTTCACCTTTTACTATTACGGCCAGCCTACTCGAGCTGAGTATACAATGATTCTGAGCCGTTCGCAGCGTAGTCGCTTGGGCCCGCGGTTAATGCTTCATTTGGAGCTGGATAAAGCCTTCTATGTTCTCGGTGCTAACATAGCCCCCGTCGAACTTAGTTTCCTTCATTTCCCCTCCCCTTTCTGAAAAGTAAAGTTTATTCCTCCTCCTCCTTCCTCCGGCGCCATCGTCGTTACATCACTAGGGAGGACAACCTGCCGTAACTCGCTTAACATGACACGTATCTCGACTGCCGTAACAAACGGGATAAGGTACAGTAAGAAGTAACACGCGTGTCGCAGACCGAGTTGACGAATCATACCTTACCAAACTCTATTTGTTCCAGGGAAACTCCACATGCCTGACTCAAACAGTGACGTCATGAAAGGTATTCTAAACGGAGCAGTAGGAACTCTGCAGCCGGGAGTCACTGGGTTGCACGTGCACTTCTGAGCACTTCGTCAAGTTCCACAGTATGGAGCTGCATTTAGCTTACGATTGAGCAGTACGAAAATCGCCACACAAGAATGACATTTTTTTTTCTCTCTTTTTTGTACATCATGCATCCTGCGTGTTTTCTCTTCGTAGTCGTGCATTTTGGTCTTGTTTATCTTTTGTGGGCATAACCAACTAGCCTTGTCGACTAATTTAAAAAGTCTTAGACCGGCTGGGAAGAGTGGTGTAGGTAACTAATTGTGCTAAATGTCTTATGAATTTACGCATTCGTAGCATTCTCTGTAAAATGTCGTACGAAAGATGACGCGGATCTTCACATACAAATATTGCATCTGAGTGCCTTAACAATGGGTATGTAGCCATGGCGAGTATTCATTTTAATGGGCAGTGTAAAAGTACACTTCTGCTCAGTTCTATACAAGTGCAATGTTCAGCTTCTCCTTTAAGAGTTGAACGCGATGGCGACGTTCTGTTCCTATTGTGCGTGCTTCAGACATTTTATAAAATCTTTCCGAACTTGCTATGCACCCACTATTCGTAGCCTTAAGAGCGCATCAACGTGTTCGGGTGAGTGGCTTTAAACGGTAAAGTTATTATGATAGCCCCATGTTCTGACACTATATATCAAGAAACGCTCCGACCATGCATCATTTATTTTATGTTGTATTGTGTTTCACTGCATTTCCGAGCAGAAGAAGTTATTTTCACCTCATTCACCAACAGACGCGTGGCCCTGTAGAGCACCCGCTTGCCACACAAAAGAGCCGGGTTCGATACCCATGCAGAACTAGAGTTTTCTATTGTTTATGTTATTTGCATCTTTCTCAATTTTCGGTCACGCAAGAATGATAATTTTTCGCTCTTAACTAACGACGCCGACATCGGAATTTCTGCAAAACGAGCTCTTTAGCGCTGTCGCGTTAATACGCTTGCGGGTATATTGTTTCGGTGATGGCCCGAGAATATATTCAAAGGTAAACAATGAGTGGTGCTGTTGTCCTTCATACCACAGGCGTAAACTTTAGGTGAGGGCTCGCATCCACCTTCACACTTCACCGTCGAATAGCTTCATGCTTGGAGAAGGGGGGGGGGGGGGAAGCAAGCTTTTATATTCCGGCGGAGTTGTATGAAAAACCTACGCCTATGGCTCTTATCATATTATCTTACTGCAAAGTCTGTCCTGCTATTCGCTACATAGAGAGAGCTACAAAAAAATTGGCTAGCGTATACATTACGCTAAGGTCGCACAGCCAACCCCAGTTTCGCAATTGGCATAATATCTGGTCGTCGTCTGCTACTCTTTTTGTAGTTTATTGCGGTGTTCCCGGTCTGATTCGCAATAAAACGTAGCCATATTTAGTGATGACAATGCTCCCACTCCTTTCACAGTAGCGAGTGTGTGTGCGTAATTGGAAAAAATGATAATGGACCTAAGTTATTTATGGACTGAAGCCCCAAGGAAGCCCTCAGGCGTAGGTTTCTTTTCACACACGTATTCATTTACCGCAAGGCAATCATACATAGTGAGTCTCAACGTGTGCATGCCTAAAAGAAATCGCGCCCACTCATATTGATACACAATAGTTAATCTCGACTTTCGGAAAGGCAGTAGAATTTTTTTCGGAAAGGCAGAAGAAAAAGCCATAATGACGCCGTGCGGGGTCCTTCGCCTCCTTTGAGAACAATGGCAGCAGCTGAAGGCACCCTCCTCCCCCCATCACAACATCATCACAATATCGTATACCTCGTACAGGACATCACAATATGATATACTTTTTTCCCCTAAACCTGTCACATTGTTTTGCGCAAAGATCATGGAAAAAAAATTGCCCGCAGCTTCCCTCGGGGGAACACTGAGGAGGATGCGGACCATATAATTGGTTAACGGGGTGTTAAAGTGCGACTTACTTGGGTCGATGGCTAAATTGGTTAACGTGGTTGTGAAATGGGGTGTTAAATTGCGACTTACTTGGGTCGATGGCTAAATTGGTTAACGTGGTTGTAGGAGGGGGTGTTAAATGAGTGAACACGTACACACGTATGCGAAAGGGCGGCGCTGGTCGAAGGGACGTCGATCATTGTGTTTGTGGATTGGTTGGAATTCATTTCACCGCGACCTTGGACGTCGACGCGCCGTACAAACCAACCGACGAGCGGCAACTGAGCGAGCGAGCGCCGACCTTGAGTATATATACAGCACGACGGCGCATGCACTGTCAGCTGTTGAATGTTCTCGAAGCGCGACGCCACATGCGCGTCCACTGGAGAATCAGGAGAATTGTAGATGTCGAACGCGGTGTGTAGAGGAGGAAGGGTGCACAGATGGTGGAGGAGTGAAGCGCGCGCGGTGTGTAGAGGAGGAAGGGATGCACAGATGGTGGAAGAGTGGGCGACGGCGCATGCGCGCGCGTCAGCTGTC
This sequence comes from Rhipicephalus microplus, assembly GCF_043290135.1. Lineage (NCBI taxonomy): Eukaryota > Metazoa > Arthropoda > Arachnida > Ixodida > Ixodidae > Rhipicephalus > Rhipicephalus microplus. The sequence continues at coordinate 155,416,744 of NC_134701.1, forward strand.
GAATGTTTGAGAAGCGGTGCGGACGGCGCGGACGGCGCACTACAAGGCGCGAGTATAAGATGCTCCGCATCTAAAAAAAGAAAACTGAAAAACGTGTTCGATACATAGCTTACACAAGAAAGCGACCTGATGCGATCTTCTGCACCTATAAATAACTAGATGGTTTCCACATCAAAAAGAGCCGCTTATTTTGCGGCACTTCGATGAGACACATCTATACCTGTGGTAATATAAATATTTTAAATCGTAGGAGAGTACGCCGAAGCATCTGAAAGCCGTAATTAGTACGGAAGTAAGGAAGGTTTATTTCTGTGTTCCTTGTTTCGTACGCCTTTTTCTGTAAGCAAAAATTCACCATCTCCGTAAACGAAGAGTTTAAGCGTTTGCAGCTAAGACGGTACTCTCGTAGCAGTCTGTATTGATATAGGTCATTCACTTTGATTATCTTGTAGTTTTTAAACAGTTGGTCACTAGGTGCTATAAATGTAGCGTTGCCTATCAGCCTTAGTATTTTTTCTGTATTTTCAGTAATATTTTTAAGTTTGTTTTTGTAGTTTTCGCCCCGCCGTGGTGGTCTAGTGGCTAAGGTACTCGGCTGCTGACCCGCAGGTCGCGGGATCTAATCCCGGCTGCGGCGGCTGCATTTTTGATGGAGGCGGAAATGTTCTAGGCCCGTGTGCTCAGATTTGGGTGCACGTTAAAGACCCCCAGGTGGTCGAAATTTCCGGAGCCCTCCACTCCGGCGTCTCTTATAATCACATGGTGGTTTTAGGACGCTAAACCCCAAAAATCAATGTTTCTGTAGTTGCTCCCAAACCACGGATAAGAACCAAATAGCGATTTGTATATCAATAATTTCACCGAGTTGGGGATGAGGTACCGGATACGGCTGAATATTTCAGTTATCGGGCTCAATTTTATTTGAAAATTGTTGACGTGGTCATCCCATTGCAAAGAACACGAGAAATGTACCCCAAAAACTTTCACTGAATTCACTATTTCTATATCTAAGCCTCTAAATACAATGTTACTCTCCAAAGTCACTTGTTGACCTTTCAGATGAAAAACTATGGCTTTTGTTTTAGTTGCACTTATATTTAACTTATTGTTACTTGTCCAGTTGAGCTTCTGTAAAACCTCAATAGCCTTATTAAAAAGAATAACATCTGATGCTGAGGTGACACAATATACTCATGTCATCTGCATAGATAATAAACCTAACTTCTGGGGAGATATAGACTATCAAAAGATGCCATCAAAAATGGCTTACAAATTCTTGTTGCTAAATATAACGTGAACTTTTTTGTTATTTCCGAAAATGATTGCTGCAACTGTCTTGACTTCTTGCGAGTGGTGACGCACTTTGCGGGCCTTGCCGCAAGTATACCAGACGGAGCACTTTGGTTTTTTTAAAGACCAAGTAGGAGCTGCTCAATATGCATAAATGTCCACATTGAGGGCACATTAGATTATCGCTTACAGGGTCATGGAAGTCTGACATTAGTTCTATTCCTGAGCTATTCCGCTGAGGTGTGTGCAATGGAGTGCAATCATCTCGAAGATGAGAGACAGATACGAGGATATGCTGCTGTGTTAGACCTCAAGGGCGGCAGATCCCATCGTTTGATGCAGATTACGCCATGGTTCGTTGCCAGGCTCATTTCAATAACTCAGACAAGCGTATTTTGGGTTTATGACACACGTTCTGGCCTTCTTTTCATTGAAATAAGTATTTTCTTTCTTTCTGTTCAGCATTTCTACAAACTTATCATTACAATTTGTCAGCTTAGGTATCATCCTTATAATTTTAATTTTATGGAATAAAGTAATAAGCAAAGTTCCCCACTGACGGCCTGCTTTGCATTAGTTCACATGGTAGCTTTCTTCATGAAGTTCCGCATTGCCGTCTATGGGGAACTCCCAAAATTCCTTTCTTCCTAAAAATGTAACTAAAAACCTTGCCATGTAAGAACTAGTTATTTGATTTCAAATAAAGTACAAAGTTTATTTTTATTTGTAGCACCATGTGGTGTAAATTGTGTTTTAATGTCGACGAAAATAAAGATTTTCTGAAATTCATGATGTACTTTTGACGTCTAGAAGCTTCAGTCATGTGAAAATACTTCTAACCATCCGTACAGCAAGTATTCATAATGCAGATATCCATACGTAATATTACAACAAAATAATTCATACAATATTTTCCAAGATTTATTGAGGTGTACATGAAAGAGAGCTTGAAGTAATATTACTGAGCTTCAATTACCTTGCACAACCTCCTTTACCTAATACGTAAGCCAAATTCGCCACTAAACGAAAAACGAGACACTAATAATAAGTTTTCTTGTAAAGGACACTCAGGAGACTCTCTGCGAAAATGGGAAGGCTCCCAGGTGACCAAAAAACTTTGTCTCCAAAATAACCCATCTATTCACTATTTTCCATGCAATAAACAAGCATCATCAAATACATTTGCAGTAGTCGCCAATACAGTTGTGACGTTTTGCGTGAAATGACACAGGAGCAAGTGCCACGTACTCATTTTTCTAATCAAAGCGGCTTTCTAAAAAATGTTAAAGACACCGTGGGATATCATGTTCGGAGGTCATTATCCTGCTAAGAATTCACAACGATCTTTTTTTTTTCCAGGATTGCTTGCTGGTGCGGATAAAAGGCATATATTTTCTAAATACAGCGGCTGTCTTTGAAGTCGTCTATGCCATTGCTAAACCACTCCTGTCGACAAAGCTGAAAGGGAGGGTAAGGTGAAAATATCAATCAATTTGAAGCTGCTTTCCGTTTTTTTTTTTTTGTTCGTCAATTTTCATTCTTTTTTCTTTCTTTCTTTCTTTCTTTCTTTCTTTCTTTCTCTTCTCCTCTTCCTTTCTTTCTTTTTCTTTTTCCTTCCTTTTCTTCCATTCTTTTTGATTAGTTCGGTAAAGTTCTTGATTAGATTAAAGTAGGTTGGTCGATTTATAGGGGGTGTCCATGCTATTCCTAACCAGACATAGGACGCCGATGCACTCATTGACGACGCGATCAAAGGCATGTTCCTGACTACCTACTGGAGTGCGTCCCAACTTTTTGTGTGTTCTGGTTAACTGCTTAAGTAAGCATTATTAATTATTTATAGAAACAACGAAAAGAGGCAAACCTTTCCGATGAGAAAGATGTACATCGGTTTAAAAACGTCCAATGAGGTTTCGGGCATTCTATCAAACAATTATTAGTGTCTTTTCTGCTTACTACACATACCCGAGAAATAAAAAAAAACATGGCCACTTATCTGTGTGTTTCAATGCAAATGCCGTCAAGAGACAATATTCTTCTGCCAGCCGTACTACATGAGTCCTGGGGCATGGCTTGAAATTAGGTTGTATTTCATCAAGCGGCCACTTCTCTTTTGCTTTGCGTCAGACCGCGCCTCATCTATGTTCAATCGGCGCATTTGGGAAGCCTCAAACTATGTTGAAAAAGGCCGGGATAGAGCAGCCATCGCCGCTAAAAACACACAAAAACTTTCAAACAGCTCTAAAAATGAACAACTATGTCTATCTAGCGGATAACGTATCATGCCATTCCAAAGGCGTTGATCAAGCAAACAGCAAACTCTAGATAATGTTCTGGTAGCAGTGAGGCATTGTGAGATTCTTTATGGCGTCCGAGATGGCGAGCGCGCGGCGTCTATCTTGGAGGCCATGTGACTCTTCCTTTAGATCAAAAACCTGTATGTACCATTCGCGCTCGCGCGCTGGTACGATCTACTGTGTGCGCGTGTCTGTGTATGTAACAAAACATATTATTAAGTATGCACTTAGCAGTTGAAGGGCGCACTAGGGGCCGGATTTTACGTTCAACTCTTAAAAGCGAAGCTTAAGGGTCCCCAATTTTTTTCTTCATGCATGACGTCACATTTTCAGCGCATCGTAAGAAACACTTTATATGGTCTTTAGAATTGCTTACATACGTATTTTCTACTGAAGAAACACACCACCTAATACGTAACGACATTGATTGATTGATTGATATGTGGGGTTTAACGTCCCAAAACCACCATATGATTATGAGAGACGCCGTAGTGGAGGGCTCCGGAAATTTAGACCACCTGGGGTTCTTTAACGTGCACCCAAATCTGAGCACACGGGCCTATAACATTTCCGCCTCCATCGGAAATGCAGCCGCCGCAACCGGGATTCGAACCCGCGCCCTGCGGATCAGCAGCCGAGTACCTTAGCCACTAGACCACCGCGGCGGGGCATACGTAACGACATCACGCCTCAGATTTACGTAATATTTGCTTTTCCATTGACAATTTTAGCAAGCATGAACACTGCCACCATTTTAAGATGGCTGGGCATTCAGCAAGTGCCTAAACTTTGGCCGGGTGGTTAAATCTTGAGACACACAGACAGACAGACAGACAGACAGACAGACAGACAGACAGACAGACAGACAGACAGACAGGCAGGCAGGCAGGCAGGCAGGCAGGCGGACGGATGGACGGACGGACGGACGGACGGACACAGACAGACAGACAGACAGACAGACAGACAGACAGACAGACAGACAGACAGACATTTCTGTTTTCAAGTATCCCAAGAAAGACCATTGTTGTCAAAAACACCCCGTAACATACCTGCTCGTGCGCCTATGCGCCGTGATGGCACTGCTCCCTAATGTACCGTCTGCAACAGGCCAGTTGTGCTGTCTCGACAGGGCTGTGATGATGGTTCATGGTGGCTGTATGATGACGTACTTATGGCTAGTGGCAACAGAAGCAATAACCGCTGCGCCTTCTTATCGCTGTCATGAACCACCACGAAAGAACCATAGTTTGCGCAAGGAATAATAGGGAGCACTATATATACAATAACGGCGCGCACAGGTGCGTGAGCGGCCAGGTTGTGTGCTACTTTTTGTTCACTTCACGGGCGTTTGTAGGAAGCAGAAAAACACTTTTACTTAGTAGATACAAGAAATAAGCTGTCAAATCGAACGTCTTGCAAGCCAATCTACGACTTTTTCATTGGATGTTTAGCCTAGTGTCGTTACTTCCAAAGTTGGTTGATGAAACATCCCTTATTAGGCAATTGACTGGAATGCATCAAATGGTGTGACCTAATCAAGGCAACAGTTGCCACCATCCACTTATTCACGTCGTCACAAAATGTGTCGGCGTATTTTTCAACTCTGGCTAGGAATGGCTGGGCCAATGTCACCTAGATTTTAGGCCTGCTTACTGCTGCCGTGACGTCACCCATCTTGACTGAGCGAGTGCGCACGAGAGGCTGTGAAGCCACTGCCTCCATCGGGGTCCGTGATAGATAAAAGGTTTGCCGCTAGTTTTACACGTATACAACATCTTCACTCACCACTTTGTGTCTGGATTGGCGCTGGTTTAAGGAATGTATTGGGCTTTCAACTCTTAACTGATTTATTTTTGTAAGCATTTATTATTCCATCTAGACGCAACAAAATATTGGGCGCTATTGAATAAGCGAACGACTTATAAAATAAAGGTAAAGTTTGGTAGCCCAACACAGAGGCGAAAAAAGTAGGCTAAATGTTATAAACTTCATTTACAAACACACACATAGTCCACAAGATGAACACAAAGTGCCCCTGCTAATTGGCTAAGCTTCTACAGTTTTCTCTGGTGAGTAAGTGCGTTTGTTGAGTTGTGCATATTTATAGAGTGGCGTACCTGGTAGTCATCCTCGAGTATTTCGTCTTAAAACGAAGCTCCCACATATAAAAAACATTTAAGAAAGCGTTTTACCACAGGCTTTCTGCTCCGCATGCGCCTTACTGAGAAGCTACAAAACAGGAAAAATGAGGAGGTATGTACGTACAGGCATCCAAAATCAGTTGAAGAGCAGCAGCAGATATTTAAAGGACAATAAATTGGGTGAAGGTACTAGAGAGACGGGCGAATAATTTTAAATCGCCAAAAATTATCGCAGCAGCGTTAAGAAATACTACGTAGTGTACATCACAGATGCGCGACATCACGCACGAGTCTTCATTCCCTTTCTAAACAAAAAAAAAAACCGGAGGCACGATGTGCTATGCGCAAATAGCGAAATGTTTCCCAACCCTGAAGGAATACCGCCTGTTTTGAGAATACATCGCCACGTGCAATAATTACTTTATTTTCATGTGCTTGTGGTGCGAGCAACGGAACCTAAAACGCGGCTCGTTTAACGGAGCGTGAAGCTGCGTCGCCTTCATTTCGCCGTCATTTTCAGCCAAGCAGACAGCGTCTGGGCGATTGCGCTCGTCAAAAACGTGAAATCTATATGACCATTCTAGCGGCGTCACGGGACAATACGTTATCGTAGGTGCGAGCGTCAGCGCCACTCGGCTGAAAGTGTGCAAGGTCAAGCTTTTCACTAACAGGTCAGAAGTATACGCGACACCATTTTACAGAAAGAGCTGAACGTGATTAAGGTGGCGCTCTTGAAGCTTCTAAAAAAATTTACCCCGTATCTCCATATTAATCTGCAAATGTCATCGAAAGACGATAGTCTTGCGTGTGGAGAGAGTGAAGAAAACATTTATTTGACGTTCTGCGCAAGAAATCAGTGAATGGTATTCTGGAGGCGCTGCGTTAGAGTGCCACGAGCGTGCAGCGGAGGTGAACGAGTGCATCAAGTCACGTCACACGAGAGACATGAGCGTTATCCGGCAGTTTTCTTGGAAAACGAAGCGCATGGCTCTGAGATGGTGGTGGTAAAAAACATTTATTTCAGAAAAAGTTTACTAGAGAGTGCCGACGTGGCCCATCGGCGTGCTAGAGTGGCAAGACCCTATTCCGGGACGCCAGTGGAGCTGGAAGCTGCCCGTGCGCGCTCCACCAAGGAGCGTTGTGCAGCCAAGGTAGAGCAGCCGAGCAGGTGCTCCTCCCAAGCCTCTCTAGTTGGGATAGGAAAAGGGGATGAGAAAGAGACGGGATTAACTGGGCACGATGCTACGACGTGATATGTGTCGGCGAGCACATGACAGGTCGAGCAGGTGCCATTGATTTCCGGCAAAAAGTGCCTGGCGACCGCCGGACTTATAAAGGTGTTCGTCTGCAGGCGGCGTAGCAGTCGTTCGTCCGCTTTCTCCAAACCGCGTGCGGGGTCCGGGTAGAGGCGGCGCGAAGCCCGGTAATAAGCCAAAATTTCGCGAAAGCGCGTCAGGTTGGTATTGCCAGATTCCGTCTTGGGACATGGAGGGGCAACGGCCCGGACATGAGAAGCGCGGGCAGCGGCATTTGCCGCCTCGTTGCCGGGCAGGCCCGAGTGGCCTGGGGTCCACACTATACGAATGGGATGAGGGTTAAAGCGCCAAGAGGCTGCCTGTAGTAGGCTAGCCGCCAGCGGAGCAATGGAACCCTGAAGGTACTGAGAACAGGCCGAGCGCGAATCCGTCAGGATGGTGCGTGAGGCAGGGTTAGAGGCGGCCAAAGCTATGGCAACCTCTTCAGCGTGCGTTACTGTGTCTGCTCAAAAGGAGAGGCCATCTACGTGTTTGCCCTCTGTAATCACGGCAGCCGTGAAGTGACCCGAGGGGGAGGGACCCGAGACGTCCACGTAGAAAACACCAGGACGATCGGAGTGTCGCGTATGAAGGGCCGCGGCGCGTGCTAGTCTACGGCCAGGATGGAGGTCAGGGTTCATATTACGGGGTAGAGGTTCCACCCATAGCTTTTGACGCCAGAGCTCTGGTACCGGCTGCAGAGGGTCTTGGTCAGATATCGGGTTAAGGCCAAGTCTGTGTAGAAGACGGCGCCCTGAAGGCGTCTGCGACAGTCGATTGATTTGGTTAACGCGATGAGCTTCGCGCATCTCTGCAAAGGTGTTGTGTACCCCCAGAGCCGTGAATCGGCTGTTGGAAGTTGCAATAGGTAGGTCCAGAGCGCGTTTGTATACTGAACGAAGAAGGACGTCCAGCTGGTGCTCGTGTCGACGAAGCAGGTGAAGGTAAGGCAAGGCGTAGAGGACGCGACTGGTCACAAACGCGTGGGCCAATCTGAGGGACTGAGACCCGCGGAGGCCGCCGCGCTTGGTAGAAACTCGCCGTATCATGCGGCTCACCTGTTCGCTGGTGCGTCTGAGGCCTGCTATTGTGCCCTTTGGATCCAAGGACGATGTGAGGTGAAGGCCAAGAACCCGAATATTTTGCACTGACGGGATGGGCCCGGACGGAAGAAAAATTTGAGGTGGCGGTAGCGGAGAGACTGAAAGAAGAGCCGATTTAGCTGGAGAGCACTCCAGGCCGCATGAACCTGCGTAGGTGTCCACCAGAAGGGCAGCCTTTTGCAGTCGTTCTTCGATTTGCGCTAAGGAGCCGGTGTTGGTCCAGATTGTGATATCGTCCGCATATAGTGCGTGTTGTATTCCCTCGACCTCGCTTAGAAGAGAGGGGAGGTTCATCATCGCCAGGTTAAAAAGCAGAGGAGACAGAACTGCCCCTTGAGGTGTACCCCGCGTGCCTAATAAGTACGGGCCGTGTTCGGTAGAATTAAGGCGAATGAAGGCGGTGCGATGTGATAGAAAGGCGCGAATGTAGTTGAAAGTCTTCTGCCCGCAGTTTGTGGTAGACAGGTTAGTGAGTATAGTGCTGTGTTTGACGTTGTCGAACGCCCCGCGGAGATCGAGAGCGAGCACGGCTTTATCGTTATGGCGCATAGTAGTCGGCTCTATGATATCGTGTTGAAGCTGGAGCAGGACGTCCTGCGCCGACAGATGCGGGCGAAAGCCAAACATCGTGTCGGCAAAGGTGCTCCTGGCCTCCAAGTAGGCTGAAAGGCGTTCGCGAACCATGGTTTCCATGAGTTTGCCTGCGCAAGACGTAAGTGAGATGGGTCTCAGTGCCTCAATACTAACGGACTTTGCCGATTTGGGAATGAATGTCACGACCGATGTGGTCCATTCCGTTGGAAGCGGAGAACCGTCCCATATCGAATTTATAAGCTGGAGTAGCGAGAGGTGTGCTTGGTCGGGAAGATTTGCCAGGAGCGATACTGTGATTCCGTCGCGTCCAGGGGCCGTGCCCCGTCGCATTTTCGTGAGTGCAAATCGTAAATCAGAAAGCGTGTATGGGGCGTCGAGGTCGGTGTTAGGGGCGCCGGAATACGTATATGCTGGGCCTGCGGGATCAATTGTGCGGCAGATGTAGCGGTCACAAAGTTCTCGCGCGAGTTCATCCGTAGTGCCCTGAAATGCATGCAGAACACGGTGGAGCTGGCGTTGCGTTTCTCCCCTGGTGGTGGAGGGATCGACAAGGCTTCTAAAGAGTCGCCACGCACTCTTAGAGCTCATCTGGTTTGCAGCCTTCGAACAGGTGTCTGCCCAGTTAGCATCGGAAAATTGTGCGGAGTATGCGGCCGCCTCTGCAGTGAGCGCCTCAATGCGAGCGCGAAGTTTCCGATTAAGTTTGTTGCGTTTCCAGCGCCTTATGAGCCCGCAGCGAGCGTGCCAAAGATGTAGGAGGTGTGGATCGATTGCAGGAGTCAAATTAGAGGTTGCAAGGGTGCGAGTGTTCGCTTGTTTCATATGAAGAGCGTGTGATGCCCACGCTGCATATTCGGTCGAGGAGAGGCCGGCGGGGAATGGTTGCATTCTGAACTGAGTCCAATCGGTGAGACGGGCTTGGCCCCAGTGTTGGCGCATTTTCTGCCGCGGTGTGAACGAAATGCGGAGTAAAAAGTGATCGCTGCCTAGGTTTTCGCCTAAATTTTCCCATGTAGCATCGCGGATGTGACGGGTGAGGGAGAGGTCGGGGCATGTGTCTCGCGTGACCGAGTTGCCGGAACGTGTGGGTTGTGCCGGATCGGTAAGAAGCGTCAGGCTCAGCGAGGAAATGAGCTCCTTGAGCTCTCTGCCCCGGGCCTTCTCGTAGTGGTAACCCCAGTGAGGGCTGGGGGCATTAAAGTCCCCGACAATCACCAGTGGTTGTCGGGCCGCTATACGCAGTGCCCGATGGAAGAGATGCGCAAACGAAGCCCTCGCAAGGCGAGGGGGACAGTACACGTTTAAGATATGTATTGATGGTTGGCCCCTCCGCTGAGACAGCACTGATATCATGCAGTAGTCGTAAGGAAGATCCAGATAGAGGTCGATCTGTATCGCCGTGTAAGCTTTATGCACGAGGAGGCATGTGGTGGTGCCTCCTACATAGGAGCAGTATCCAGAAAGGGATGGAGCAGGGCCAGATTCTTGGAGCGCCAAGACGGCCGGCTGAGAGCCAAGTGAGCTGAGGAAAAGGGAAAGATGTGAACGCTTTCGCCTGTTCCCGAAGCCTCCAGGGTTCCACTGTATGATCTCGAATTTAGACGCAATGTTTGAACGGGACGTACGATTGGTAGCCATCGTGACTGTCCTAGGCTTTATATTTGGTCCTCCATGTCCCGCTCGGAATCCTCAGAGGCAGGGAGGGTGGCTCTGAGAGAGGTGATACGGTGTAGAACGCAAGGCGACGGATAGGTGCCACCACCGTCTCGTCTTAACAAAGCGTTGGAAAGGCTCGCCTTTTCGTGCAAGCGGTGCATGGTCAGCACAGCGTGATAAACGCTATGGTCTTTAGAATCCCTTATGTATGCCTTTTCTAGTAAAAGATGCACGTGAAGAATAAATATGTGTTGTCATGGTGCCTTAGATATGCGCAATAATTGTTTTTAATTGACAATCGCACAATTATGAATGCTGACTCTTGAGCAACATTGGAGGACGCTGCGGATGGGGTCGGCCGTTTGGGGTATCGGCTGATGCCGTTCAGAGTACCGGTACCGTTAAGAGTGGACAAACAAACAGACAGACCAAAATGTTCTCGTCGAAGGTCCCCAAGAAAGACTATCGTCTTTAAACATGTACAGACGCACACATACCTTGGAATCACGGATAGAACGCATGTGAGTGACATTTTGATGCACGGCACGCTGTCATTTCGCTTTTCGGTCGTCCTTTGGCAATGAAAACACTGGAACCTTCAACACATTGTCCATATCTGTGACAGCTGGGACCGCAGCACTGCCCCATTGCGAGGCCTTGCAGGTGTACACTGCGCGAACCTTTAGTGAACGAAGCCCGTTACATCGACCCACCGCATTTCACAGACGCAGAAAAACGCGTTCATCTTGATGGCAGTCTCCAAAAGAAACACCAGCACTGCACGACAGCCTTCGTCAGGCTTAGCAGTCCTGCTATGTCGAACGCCGGAGCATGCATGCGCGCGTCTACTCCGCAAGAGACGAGTGTCAAAACTGATTGAAGTCAGAGATGGCATGCCCGGACTAGTGAGCAGGCCTGAATTTTTAAACGCGAAGCATTACTTAGCGAACTTCGGCGAAATTGAGCGTATCTATCTATCTATCTATCTATCTATCTATCTATCTATCTATCTATCTATCTAAGTAGCTGCCTGCGAGTTCTAGCTCTCCTGACCTTTTCAATAATAGTATCGATACCAAACTTGGTATCGCATAAAATCACTATATGACAAGCATAAGTGTCTAGTCATAACACGAAAATTCTGACATGCATGTCATTAATGCCACAATTTGCATTTCATTGTCTTGTAACCTCCCTGTCCTTCCTCATTTATTCCTCCTCCTCCTCCTCATTGTCTTGCTTCTCTTTCGATGGCTTCGTTCCCGTGATTTGTTGCAAAACTGGCATGGTATGACATGACTGCATGGCGAACACAAGTGACAGACCTTAACATGAAAATCGTGATGCACGTGTCATGTAACAGCATGACTACATGCCACGTTCATGATGCGCTCGCGGCCGTTTTGCTAGATCGACATATTACAAATTTGGTATTACGGAACGTGAATGGATGACGAAGGTATGTGATTGGTGCATGGTGTGACATGACTATATGGCAAACACAAGCCACAGACCCAAACATGAAAATCATGACATGCGTGTCATGTAACAACATGACCACATGCCACGGTCATGATGCGCTCGCGGCTGTTTCGCTAGCTTCGCATATACCAAATTTGGTATTACAGGACGTGAATGGATGACGAAAGTGACTATGATAGTCGCATGGTTAGTGTCATATAAGAACATAACTACATGCCACGCTCATGATGTGCTCGCCGTCCTTTTGGCAAGCTCCACATATACCAAATTTGGTATCAGGTGACATGAATAGATGACGAAGGTAAATGAGACGTCTGAACATGATAACCATGACATGGACATCATGTACGGCATAATTTACCTCCACCTCATAATGTTGAGCTAATTTTAAAATGGCATATCAACATTCCTCACTCATGCTTCCCATATCACCGATTCCCACTGTACGTGGGATCTTCCAATTTTTTTTTTCTAGGTGGTATTGGCTGAGCCACTCTGCATATCATACGCGGCTGACGCAATGCACGTGCACGGCACTTCGCGCACTCACCTCACGCATTATTGACCCGCCAAGGTGGTCTAGAGCCCAAAGCACTCAGCTGGTGACCTGTCCATGTCGCGGAATCCAATCCCGGATTCGGCAGTCGCGTTTTCAGAGCCATCTACTACGGCTTCTCTTATTCCGTGATTTTTCCAGAGAAGAGAAAGCAATCTTGAGCTGACTTTGATAATTTATTGCGAATTCCAGAACACGTGCTGTGCTATAATATTTGGCTCGCGTGTTGTCGGGAGCCTCTACTACCGATCAGCAGCGTTTTCTGACCACGCTCAAAAAGTATTGCCAGAGCCCCTTTAAAGGCAAGAGTGGTTTGAGAGCCAAGTTCTTGGAGAGTGAGAAAAAGTCGAGTGTTGGGGAGTACTTCTGCCACACATCTTCTCATAATAGCCATCTGTATCGGTAGCGCGTCCTTGATTGAAAACCCGGCACTCGCCACTTTTCCACTAGGAATATACCACGTCAGGCTGATAGCGCTAGCGCCATTCGTGACCTGGAAGGGCTTAGACCTCTGCGGTAACGCAAGAAATGTACGTGAAAAGATGACGATTATACGTTGAAACGAAACGTCGATCGGCGCCACTAGTCTTATTGTGATCTAGAATATGCACTGCGGTCTTTTTGCCTTAACACGGCCGCTGCCGCGCATACGTAGACCTCTAGGACTGCGTCTGTGTGTGTCGCATTGTAACTATTGCTGACTATCGGTGATAAGGGCTGAATAAGGAGCGCACGTGCGCATGCATCCTTCCCGCCAATTAGGGTTGACATTGGTAACTCCTTTGCGCCCAATTGGCGCCTTTTCAACCCATTTGGCGACCCAATTTTCTGGTTGGCGTGAAGGTTATTTACTAGCTGCTTTAAAATTTATGGTTTTACTTTTTCAAGATAACTTTATTGCTTTATCAATAATCACTCCGCTCGTGATACCACTTCTGGTATTAATGGCAACACATTTGGCGATAACCCTAAATTACATGGATACTTTTATACATTACCCTTGACTTCTGGCACTTTTTGAATTTCCCCGAACGTCAACCCTGCCGCCGCCACTACATGCTGGCAAATTTGGCAAGAAACCACCTGCTCCGGCAGCATCTATGACCAGTAACGCAAAGTTCGGCCGAACTTGAGCTTGGGCTCCCTATGATCATTTTTTTCTTAGAACGTTCGGGGGATGGGGGCTCTGAACTCTCCCCTACCCCCGCCAGACCTTGACAATACAAACAAGCGCGTTCCACTCTTGAAAGAAGGCTGTTCATATCTTGGTTCATAGTAAGCCCGCGTAATGGATAAAGCTGAGGCAAGAATTCACCTGTCGTGGACAGCAAGAAAATCGTTCATCGTGCAGTCAATATAAAGGTGGACTGCTGATATACCAAGATGATGATAGTGATGATTGTTCACCCACTATACTCGGGGACAACTTTTTGTGGCAATGAAAGGAAGGTTACGTGGGCGGAGCTATACTGCTCCTGCACTCCTTCGGGAAGTAGTCCGGTTCGGCTCGCGTTTCGAATGACGGCCGCGGTCGTGTAATTCTACTGCACACAATAAGAACTCAGATTCTCTTGGCTGGTCAACAGTGTTTCACATATAAAGGGACGGCTTAATGCTCTCCCATAGTCGAGTATGAAGTATACTCTAGATCGTCAAAATATTTTTTTAAAGACAATATGATGTACCCGCTTACGCAGCCATTTGGGAAAGAAATTCGACACAAGCTCCTTCGGAGAGTCGTCGGAATAGCTGGAGAGTGACGCGCGCTCACCTAAAGACGAAGACGCCATTTTGACTGTGAGGTGCACGCAAAATGTGCGACGCTTGAGACGCGCAAAAACGCGAAATGAATCTTCAGAAATCAACAACAAATAACGGAATCTCCTCGGCGCATGCAGCGCCTCTTTATAAACAGCATCTAGTAGAAAATTGTGTTGTTTTTTATTACTTCGACGCGACAAACACGGACGCATTCGTGGCACTATACCCTACAGCAGTGACACATGCCCACTTAGGCTCCGTAGCCTTCACTTCATCGCCACACAAAGTTGTCCCTGGGTATTGTGCTGATCTATGCCCCCTGCCTAAGCGCACTTACTCGATATGTGCCATTCTAGTCACCAACCATCGCAGCTCAAATGCAAAGGTCGTAAGTTCAGATCCCCCCGCTAAAGGGCACCTTTTTTGTGCGCCTTAACCCATTTCAATTTACGTCATAAATGCTACACTAAAGTTAAAAGACATTCAATGTGTCATACGCTTTCATTGACCTAATTTAATCAGAAAACTTCACAGAAGTTAATGCTCTCCTGATTCGAACACAATCCAATCAGCTCCGCCACGTTCAGCTGATATTAACTTCTCATATTATTAAAAAAAAAAGGACGATGTGCCATGTGGAGACAAGAAGTGGCATGTTTTTTTTTTTTCAATTCATACTAACTTTGGCATTGGACTACCTATTTCAGCTGCACTTCATTGGCCACGACTTGTCGCAGCTCTGTGGAGTCATCCCATCTGAATTGATACTGGAGGAGTTTGGCGGCACGAGGAGTGCCTCGGAAAACGCAAAACAAGACACGCTCTACAAAAAGAAACATGGCCAGATTGATATGATACGTCAGTGTGCTTACCAAAGTTGACTAATGGTGAGTCGTAGTTTTTACCTACGTTTTCGAAGTCTTTGGTTATTTAATGGTATCAAGACGATAACACTAAAGAGCTCATTTAGCGAATATTCCCCGTGCCGCCACTGGCCTCAGTGTCGGCATGCCCCGCCGCGGGGGCCTAGTGGCTAAGGTACTCAGCTGCTGACCGCAGGTAGCTTGATCCAATCCTGGCTGCGGCGGCTGCATTTTCGGTGGAAGCGAAAATGCTCTAGGCTTGTGGGCTCCAATTTGGGTGCACATTAAAAAAAACCAGGTGGTCTAAACTTTCAGAGCCCTCCGCTACGGCGTCTCTTATAATCATATGGTGGTTTTGGGACGTTAAACCCCACGCATCATTAAATCATTCAGTGCTGGCATCGTTTTAGATGCGGAGCATCTAATACTCGAGGCTTGTAGTGCGGCGCCGTCCGCAAGCTTCCTCCTCCTCCTTCCACCATCTGTGCATCCCTTCCTCCTCTACACACCGCGCGCGCTTCACTCCTCCACCATCTGTGCACCCTTCCTCCTCTACACACCGCGTGCGCTTCTCCTCTTCACGAACATTCGCTAGCTGTATAATGTAGCGCGCATGCGCCGTCACGCTTCGAGAACATCGGCAGCTGACGCGCGCGCATGCGCCGTCGCGCTTCGAGAACATCGGCAGCTGACGCGCGCGCATGCGCCGTTGCGCTTCTCCCCCTTCTCGAACATTCGACAGTTGACGCGCGCATGCACCGTCACCCACCATCTGTGCCGCGCGCGCTTCTCCCCTTCGAGAACATTCTACAATTCTCCTGATTCTCCAGTGGACGCGCATGCGCCATCGCGCTTCGAGAACATTCAACAGCTGACAGTGCATGCGCCGTCACGCTGTATATATACTCAAGGTCGGCGCTCGCTCGCTCAGTTGCCGCTCGTCGGTTGGTTTGTACGGCGCGTCGACGTCCAAGGTCGCGGTGAAATGAATGCCAACGAATCCACAAACACAATGATCGACGTCCCTTCGACCAGCGCTGCCCTTTCGCATACGTGTGTACGTGTTCACTCATTTAACACCCCCTCCTACAACCACGTTAACCAATTTAGCCATCGACCCAAGTAAGTCGCACTTTAACACCCCGTTAACCAATTATATGCACCGCATCCTCCTCAGTGTTCCCCCGAGGGAAGCTGCGGGCAATCTTTTTGTGAGCGAAATATCTAATCTGTGTTGGCCGGGTAGCGAGAAATTGAGATATATGCATTGAATAAATATTAAGGTATTCGATTCGAGTAGGAGACAAGCCCTGACCTTGGGCGTAACAAACAGATATTCCATCGCAAATGTATACACCGCTTCTACGAGGTATTCTGAAAAAAAAAAACAACTTCTATGTGAATGGCATATAGTGTTAGAAGTCTCCCTAACGCACGTATTATCATGTGGCAGAAGCGTAGAATCGCACCAGGCGTTGAAACACTGTATGAACAACGAATTAGAGGTTTAAAGGTCCACCCATTGCAAAATGTTCAGGCATAACTAATCGTCGTCATCATCAACAGCATCAACAAGGAGTAGAGCTACCCATGTGTGAATGACACGAAAGAAACTTCGCCGATTCACAAAAATAATAGCACAGTGGGCACTTCACGGCGTTTCTTCGAGTAGGCATTCAAAGTTATCTTGAAACGGCCAAGGTTGTGTTTCGAACATTTTTCTACGATTAACGGCTCACAGCAATAACCATTCAACATAACATAATGGTCAAAGCTTACTATGCATATGTTCACTAGGAACCAAATTAAACAGAGTTCAGTTGGTGTGTTTAGAAAAAGTGGTTAGCAATCAATTCAAAGCACTTTATAAGCATTCTATCATAAAAGAGCACAAACCTTTCTCGTATTTGCTTTAAAGCTAAACAAATTATAAAAACATTTGTGTGTTTAGAAAAAGGTATTAACCATTCAGAGCACTTACACAAGACTATAGGGATTGAGAAGACGATGTGAGCAGAGTTCGGTTATGCTATCACGTTCTGCTCTTCCGCGCTAAGCTCAAGCGTGTTCCAAGTTTCTCGCTACCTCTTCGTCCTCGTGATTAACACCTTCTCCCCGTCACGCCCATTTCTTATCACAAAACCCTGAGTAGAAGGTCAAAATTTCGGAGTTTATCTCAGGCCAAAGTATCTGCTCTACTACTTCAATAAATGTGCTTCTCTCTCTTGTAATTGGCTGCCGGAATCACTGTATCATCGTTTGAAACGAGACTCTTCCCAACTCATGACTGATGAAAGGATAAATCCAAGGCATCGGATTAAATGGACGCTAAACCGAAACACTAACCCTTAATTCAGATACGCTCCTCGACTCCAACTTGAGAAAGATCAAGTGGTTGTGAAAAAAAAGGTTAAAAAAAGGCGCTATTTTCGATCCACTATGTAAATAATTGTTTCTTGGCCAATGCCCCCGAGTGGGTGTGAGTAATTCGTTTAGGTCATCATCATCATCACCTTTTTCCTCCCATCGTGGGGTGTGGCTGAGCACCCTCGGGGATCGGGAAGAGCAAGTAAAGAACATAGGTAGAATAAGAGATGACAGAAGCAAGGAAATTGTTGGGTCCCATGTCTGACATGTGGATCGTACACATAGACGTGTACCAAGCTTACCACAGAGAAAGCAACACAAAGCAAACAATTTGTTCCTGAAAGCACGCGGCAGGAAAAGTACGACGATATGGCGAAACTGCGTTGAAGTTGAGACGATGACCGAGGAGGTATTTGATGCCGCTAGACTATGCAAAACGTGGTTTAGTGGACAGCGTCACGACACTGTCTGAAGATTCGCGGGCCGTAGAGACTTTTCTTATTTGCAGAACTGCGAGTCCTCAATGTCCGGGGGGATCCAGGAGCCCTGTACCAAGGTTAACAAGTCAAGTTACTAACCGACGCATGTCGCGAAACTTGCCACTCACAAGTGCGCAGATCGGCACGTTCATCGAGTCTCAGCAGCGCGGAATGCAGTCAACGTGGTGGCCACACGCCGAGATTACCTCGTGTGGACGTGGAAGACTACGAATACGAGCGCCGAATGCGGAAGGCAGCGTCTCAGCGACATTTTTTTTTCGTTCCCATGAAGAGATGATAGCGTCAATAAAACAACTGGATGTCCCATAAACAGTATCGTATTCTGAAGCTCAAACCATCGATCTCGTTTCTTCGAAGCAGTATGTCGTACATGGGCTGCGGGAGGGAAACCACTATGCCCGTACCGCCATGTGCGGCTGCGTGTATAGCGTATCTTTGAAGGGCCAGTTGCAACATGTTACGACGATGAAAACAGCTCGAAAACGGGCGCTTGTGTTGTCAGCTCCTTTCTCTCTGATCGCTATACGCTGAATTAAATATTGTGTTAGACAGACAGACAAGATTAGATAGATAGATAGATAGATAGATAGATAGATAGATAGATAGATAGATAGATAGATAGATAGATAGATAGATAGATAGATAGATAGATAGATAGATAGATAGATAGATAGATAGATAGATAGATAGATAGATAGATAGATAGATAGATAGATAGATAGATAGATAGATAGATAGATAGATAGATAGATAGATAGATAGATAGATAGATAGATAGATAGATAGATAGATAGATAGATAGATAGATAGATAGATAGATAGATAGATAGATAGATAGATAGATAGATAGATAGATAGACAGACAGACAGACAGACAGACAGACAGACAGACAGACATCGATTCATTGCAAAGCGGATTCTCACCCCTCCACGGTAATTCATTCACTTAACACAATATTTCAGTATCGCAATTGTTTATTTAGCGCGAGAAAAACAATGTATTGAACTCTTCAGGCCCGACATCTCAACAAAACAGCCACATCGGCGATAATGCAACGTGAACAAGACAAAAAAAATTAAAAACACGCCCTTCTACGGGCGCTACGCATTGCCGTGCGAACCCGACGTCTCTCCTCGGAAGTCATGGTCCACTGTAAGAGGATAGGACAATACGGTTAGGACAAGATTTGGGAAGGTTCAAAGCTTGAAGCAATTGGCAGTGCAGTTTCAAGCAGTAATGATGCAATATGTAATGCATACGCCCTATTCGTTTAGGACTCCTAACCACAAACCAACTTTATAGTGATTGCTTGGTTTGTGCATTGTTTCTGTTCCCTTGACGTTAGCGATAAGTAAAATAATGATGCTCCGGCCTTGTCTGTTCTCATGCTTACTGTGTCTAACAAAAAAAAATAATAACAAGCCATGAAACCTCCACGTGTTTTGCGCTCCCTCAATGCGCGTCAAAAACAAATGTGAAGTCGCACATTAGGGGTAGCATAATCAATGTACACCGTTCAATGAAGGCTAATGGGCTGTCGTCGAACACAATGCCCAATTTTACCACCACTGCACTGCATGTCCACTGTTCGAAGTTCGAGGTTTTATTCATAAAGCTTACGATACACAAATTTTTTGCGTGGGATCGGGGGTCTCACAGTAAGAAATGAGAGGGGGACCTCCTAAAAAAAGTGAACAGTGTATTAGTTATTCGTCAGTAAATAGTTGTGAATTAGCAACAAAATGTAAAAAATGTGCGTAAAAAGCAGAACAACATAAAGAATAATGACAAGTGCTTTGAAACAAACAATAAAAAGATCACATCAAAGAGACAAATCATTTAGGTAATGAATAATAACACGCATGCAAAATAATGAATTGTGAATGCTTTAAATAAAAAGGTAGCGTGTTCCACAGCGCTCAGCCCGAAAACCTTGCTGTCCTTGGACGATAATTTGTGCTACCATAAAAGTATACATTACGGTTAGTTCAAAACATTGTGTTCTTTGTATATACTAGTGCGACATTAGAAAAACTAGATGGTATGTGACTCGGTATTTGCTATAGACAAGGCACGATTGTTACAATTTTGTGGCTAACAAGTTTACGCAGATATAAAATGCTCAGGTTGTGGGAAATTTGAACTAATGGTGGTGAAAATGGGTCGAAAGAAGGAAGTCTTAAAGCTTCCTTTTGAAGACATTCAAGATGACCTAGTTGCAACCAATACGTATTGCCCCATCAAGATAGGCACTACGAGATATGACTGCGAATAAACAAGTAATATAAGGACAGAATAATGTGAATTGCAGAGTAAGGCCGTGTTTTGATAACGACATGAATACCAAAAGACCTTTTTGGATGAAGGACAAAGCATGCTCCCTGAATAATGAATGTTCGTTTAATATTGCACTAAGACATCTTGTGGACGCTGATTTATGAATTAAGTGTACATTAAATGTCACTGCTATCGAAGAGACGTTTTTCTCAATACAAGTCGAGGAGGAAATTGAATCACAATGAGATTACTCTTCTCTGAATTGATAATCAATGCTTTCTATTCGCACAATGAATGAACAATGTTTAACTCGACGCTTAGTAAATGTAGCGTATCAGAAATTGTAGTATCATCAGTCTAAAGAAAAGCGTTAGTGCGTTTCAAACGAAGTGGTAAATCGTTTACATGATTGATCCCAGGGGAACAACTATGTTAGTGACTTTTGTAAATGATAAAAAAATAATTCATCTAAACAACCTGTGTCCGATCAGAAAGATTGCTTTTAATCAGCCGTAATGATGGTCCAGATATGCCGTAACAATCACTTTTATAAAAAGAAGGTTGGGGCTATTTGTACGGCATGCCTTATTAAAACCAATAAACACAGCTGCAAAAAGTAGGCTTTCATTAATAGGCAAATTAACTCTTCTTCCAGTGAAAGTAATTAGGGCTACATCAGGCGAAATAGTTGGACAAAAACCTACTTGATCATCAGATAGTACGTTAAATTTAAACAAGCAGTTCAATAAATGATTGTCAATTACTGCTTTATTTACGCTCGTCAAAAGCAGCAATTAAGCTTGTAAGTCTACCCTACACTCTACCCTACATTCAAAGTGGGCTTGCAACTGTCATTTCTAAATCAATAATGACAGTAGCATCACGAAAACGAAAGTCACAGCTTTGCCAAAAGGGCAAAGCAATGAACGCGACAGCAACAAATGGGAAGGTCACGCGCTGAATGGCAAGCACATCTAAACGTGCCCCGCGTTTCTCACGTACAAATGACGCAAAAAACAACGTACTCACAGGTACAGATGAACGTGAATAACCGTCTCAGTTGATACTTAGCTGCGTTCGAATAGCGCGCCTTTTTCGCAAACGGACACTATGCAACGATTACAGTGATCTTTTTGCGCCCGGTAACTAGAACAGAATCATTCCGGTGAACGCCCAAGGCTTACCAGTGTCTCAACCACGAGCGTCTCCTCTCCGCGGGGCAAAGTATGCGTGCGACCGAGAGAGCGCGCTTCCGCATCGTGAAGATCTGGCGACGCGAGCTCATTGCGCCATCTCACAGGTAATGCCGAAAACAAACTAGTTCTGCCAAGGTTCCCGTCTCCAGCGGTAAGTGGTAGATATAAAGAGCTTGTCCTACGAACTCTGAATGAGGCGCTCCTTCGTGGTTTGGTGGCTGATGCCTTGCACTCACAATTCGAAGACGGACGTTCGATTGCGCACGCCGAAGTCTTTTCTGGAATATTGTTGTTTCTTGCATTTTCATATATGTAGATACGGATACATATACGGTGAATGACGGCGACGCTGACGCCAGCAGAAAAATCCAGCCAACAGTGTTCATATAATCGCTACCGCAATAAAAATTTGTTTTATATTGAGACACATGCGTAACTCAAAATCAGTTGGCTATCATTGATTATCTCGTTTCAAATCGAAAAAAAATGGGCAGATCCCACGTACAGTGGGAATCAATGATATGCGAAGCATGAATGAGAAATTTTGATATGTCACTTTAAAATCAGCACAACGTTACGAGGTGAAGGTACATGATGCCGTACATGACTTCGTGTCATGATTATCATCTTTGGATGTGTCGTTTACCTTCCTCATCTATGCACGTCACGTGATACCAAATTTGTTATATATGTAGAGCTAGCGAAACGGCCACGAGAACGCTAGGAGCGTGGTATGTCTTCATGTTCTTACATGACACACGTGTCAGGATAATGAAATTCGCACTAGTCATATATTTTAACATTCATTGACGTCACGTAACATCGAATTTAGTATATGCAAAGCTAGAAAAACGGCTGCGAGCGCATCGTGAAGAGCCCAATATACTCCAATGTAGCACTGACACGCGCGCACGCTGGGCCGAGCGACGCTACGTTAGCAAAACGCTAGCACTCTATAGTGTGACGTCAGGTGCGACCGGCGTGACCAGCGTCCATCGGCGTGGCCCGAAAGCAACCGCCGCAAAATGCGACATGCTGCATTTCGCGCCAATTTCATAGAGTAACATTACTCTATGTCGATGCGTTACCCAGACAACACTGCGTCTCCCTCTTTTCGTGATGGATGGACGCCGGACGCGTTGAAACGCGCATGCGTCAAACCAACGCCGCGTGGCGCGTGCGAATATATGGATGGACCGGCGCCTGCCGTGAAGTGACGAATGGAACGCCGGCGAGCACGTGCACCGCATCATAACGAATTTTATGGGCGCCTTGACTGAAGTATGTAGTCATGTTCTCACATGACACGCATCTCATAATTATTATGTTTGCACCAGTCACATATCTTCGTCATCCATTAGCGTCACGCATGAAAATTTAGCATATGTGAAGCTAGCGAAATGGTCACATGTGCATCATGAGTATGGCATGTAGTAATGTTGTTACATGAGACGCATTTCATGATTATCATGTTTGAACGTGTCATTTACCTATGCCATCCGTTCGCGTCGTGTAATACCGAGTTTGGTATATGTGAAGCTAGCGAAACGGCCACGAGCACATCATGAGCGTAGCATCTAGTCATGTTGTTACATGACACACATCTCATGTTTATCATGTTTGCACCAGTATCATACCTTTGTCCTCCATTCATGTTTCGTAATACCGAATTTGGTATAAGTTAAGCCAGCGAAACGGCCGCCAGCGCATCATGAGCGTGGCACGTAGTCATGTTGTGACTTGACACGCATCTCATGATTATCATTTTTGCACCAGTCACATACCTTCGTCATCCATGCACGTACCGTAATACCAAATTTGGCATATGTGACGAACGCTAGCGAAACGGCCGCGAGTGCATCATGAGCGTGGCATGTAGTCATGTTGTTACATGACACACATCTCATGTTTATCACGTTTGCACCAGTATCATACCTTCGTCATTCATTCAGGTTTCGTAATACCAAATTTGGTATAAGTGAAGCAAGCGAAACGGCCGCCAGCGCATCATGAGCGTGGCACGTAGTCATGTTGTGACTTGACACGCATCTCATGATTACCATGTTTGCACCATTCATATAACTTTGTCATCCATTCACGTACCGTAATACCAAATTTGGTATATGTGACGCTAGCGAAACGGTCGCGAGTGCATCATCAGTATGACATGTAGTCATGTTGTTACATGACACACGTGTCATAATTTTCACGTTAGGGTCTGTCGTTTGTGTTTTTCATGCAAACATGTCATACCGTACAGGATTTGCAACATGCCATGTGAACTAAACCACCACAGGAGCTGCAGGACAATGAAATGTAAATTTTGACATTCATGACATATCATGATTTTCATATTATGACTAGTATGCTCGTCATACAGTCCTGTAATGCCATACTAAGTTTGGTATCGATACAATTATCGAAACGGCCAGGAGAGCTAAAAGTCATAGATAGATAGATAGATAGATAGATAGATAGATAGATAGATAGATAGATAGATAGATAGATAGATAGATAGATAGATAGATAGATAGATAGATAGATAGATAGATAGATAGATAGATAGATAGATAGATAGATAGATAGATAGATAGATAGATAGATAGATAGATAGATAGATAGATAGATAGATAGATAGATAGATAGATAGATAGATAGATAGATAGATAGATAGATAGATAGTGAAGGAATGATGACAACAAAAGGGAACAACAAGCATCATCGCAAAGTAAGGCACCACGAGATCGGCGCTCGAGCTCCTCCATCTTCCTCGTCGTGTCGCTATCTCGAATCTTCCACCTGCCCGTTTGGTTCGCCCAATAGACCTCTTTACATTTGGTGGATCGTGCTGGGTAACCACATCGCCTACAACCTGGAACTCATTGAAGAAGAATGACAATTTGGGCTAGTTGGTTTGAATTCAAGGCGATAAAGGCTGCAGCGCGAGCACGAATGTGCTAGAAGAAACAGACGAAAGTCGAGGCACGGAAAGCAAAGAGGACAACACGAGCGCCAGGTTAATAAGGGCTGCAGCGCGAGCACGAATGTGCTAGAAAAAACTGACGAAAGTCGAGGCACGGAAAGCAAAGAGGACAACATGAGCGCTGCCCTCGTGTTGTCCTCTTTGCTTTCCGTGCCTTTACTTTCGTTTGTTTCATCTAGCGCATTCGTCTTCGCGCTGCAGCCCTTATTAACCTGGAACTCCGATCCCGCACCCTGCCGTCGACCATGCAAGTTGACGCTGCCCAACAAACAATACCTCTCGCGGCCGCTACTTGCCCCGGCCCGGTTCATCAGCGAGACCCCCCCGATCTTTGCGGGCACCGAAGACCAGGACGCCGAGGACTGGCTGTCGTCAAACGAGAAAGTCAGTGGACCCAACAGGTGGGATGACGCTGCTAAGTCGGGCACTGTCAATTTTGACCTCACCGATGTGGCCAAGCTGTGGTATACGAACCACGAAACCGAGTTCGCGAATATGTCCGCCTTCAAGGAGGCGATATGTGCCGTTTTTGGTCGTCCTGCCTTACGGAAGCTACGCGCCGAACAACGTCTGCGCGCACGGGCACAGGAGCCAGGTGAAACTTTCACATCATATATAGAAAATGTGATCGATCTCTGCCGGCGCGTCGATGCTTCCATGAGCGAGAGTGCGAAGATACAGCACATTATGAAGGGCGTCGACGATGACGTTTTCCAGATGCTTCTCGCGAAGTCTCCTAGCACTGTGGCAGAAGTAATGACTTTGTGCCAAAGCTATGATGAATTGCGGAGGCAACTAGCTTTGACGCGACGCTCATTCCAGACAATCCAACCAGTGACCGCACTGGACGTTATGACTGACCAGACAAACCTTCTCGCACAAATGAAAGACTTCGTGCAAGAGGAAGTGGCTCGGCAGCTTTCTCTGCTGCCTTTTACTCAACGCCAGGAGCTCTCGCAGCAACAGCCACTGCGACGCCCACCACCATTGGCTCCCATGCTCTCATGTGGTCCAGGAGCAGATTTCCGAGGCTATGCCGGTGCCCTTGCAGCAGCCCCCCGTCACCGCGCCTCTTACTTACGCTGAGGCACTAAAGCGGCGGCAGCCACACCACACCCCGCCGTTCCAGGGACTGCCGTATACCTCAGCCCCAACTCAGCTGTCCACCGCCTGGGTTCCTCCCATTTCCACCACAGCCTCAGCTCACCCGTCTGGCGCATAGGCTGCTCCCCTAGTCACCAATACATGGAGAACGCGCGATAACCGGCCCATCTGTTTTGCATGCGGCGGTCCTGGCCATATCGCCCGTTACTGCCATCGTCGCGTGCCGGGATACACAGACGCCCTGACACAGAACAGCTTCATGGACCTTCCTCCATCTCGTCTGGAAAATTCTGGCCCTCATTCAAGCTCGTCTTCACGGGAATGTCCACGTACTATGTCTGGTCGCTCACCTTCACGTCGTCGTCGCTTTTTGTCACCCATGCGTCGTCGGCCAGCTCCTGAACACGAGGAAAACTAACCGCCGCAGTTCAGAGGCAAGAACTGCGCTGTCGAAATGCTCAAGTCCTCGCACATTGCCGTCGAATATTGTCGAAGTTTTTGTAGAAGGTACTCGAGCATATGCTCTAGTGGATACCGGTGCTGCCGTTTCCGTGATAGACGCTAAACTTTGCCGCAAGCTCCGAAAAGTGACGACGCCTCTTAATATTATGTCCTTGCAAACAGCGAATGGGGACCCGGTTCAGCCTGTAGCCGCCTGTACTGTCCGACTGATGATCGCGAAGGATCGCTACACTGTTCAGTTTATTGTCCTTTCGTCATGCTCACACGACATCATACTCGGATGGGATTTTTGTCGCGTAACCATGCCGTCATTGACTGTGCAAGATCGGAGCTTGAACTTTTCTCGTTTTACGACCAACCAACCAGCCGCATTCAGCCCGCCGTACACAAACTCGTCGTCAAAAAGGCACTGAAATTCCTCCGACAGCAGCTGTGTTGCTCCATGTGTTCTGTGACGGCATTAGGAACGAAGCTGCATTCTTTGAGCCATCAAGCCTCTTCCTTAGTCGAAGATCACTTCTTCTGCCTTATTCAACCCGCCCTATTTCTGAAGAAAACAGTGCTCTTTGCCTCATCAATCCCCTTCCGTATCCAATCGAACTGTTTCAAGGTGAATCTCTTGGACACGTGCATGCCATTGATAAAGAACAAATCTTTACCATGCCCCCAGATTGTTCCAGTGACTACGACGCCATCAGTGCCCTCAACCCTTGCAATATACCACCTTGCGAGCTTTTCGATTCATCGATTGCCGATGGACTATCGCCATCTGAACGCTGTGAGCTCCTTCAGCTGCTCTACCAGTTTCGTGAATTCTTTGACGTTGGTCAACTTACCCTTGGCCGAACTCCCAGTTTTTTCACTGCATCGACACAGGTTCCAACTAGCCAGTACGACAGCGACCATACCGTGTTTTCGCCACGGAACGTCAGGTTATCACCGAACAAGTTGACGATATGCTCAAGTGCGACGTTATCCGACCTTCCCAAAGCCCATGGGCATCGCCTGCCGTTCTCGTTAAGAAGAAGGATGGTACAATTCGCTTCTGCATTGATTACAGGCGCTTAAATAAGATCACTCGCAAAGACGTGTACCCTTTGCCTAGGATTGATGACGCCCTTGATTGCTTACAAGGTGCCGAGTTTTTTTCATCGTTAGATTTGCGTTCGGGGTATTGGCAGGTGCCCTTAGCAGATGGTGATCGTCCAAAAACAGCCTTCGTGACACCGGACGAGCTATATGAGTTCAATGTCATGCCCTTCGGCCTCTGCAATGCGCCGGCCACATTCGAGCGCATGATGGACTCGGTTCTGTGGGGTTTGAAATGGAACATATGCCTCTGCTACCTCGACGATATCGTCGTCTTTGCACCTGATTTCGCAACACATCTTGTACGCCTGAAACATGTCCTCACGTGTCTGAAGAATGCGCAGCTCCAACTGAATCTCAAGAAATGCCACTTCGCTGCTCGGACGCTCACCATTCTTTGGTCACGTCGTATCAAAGGATGGCGTTCTTCTCGACCCGGCTAAACTACGCGCTGTCGCTGAATTCCCCAAACCAACGACTGTAAAACAGTTACCCAGCTTCGTAGGATTGTGCTCCCACTTTCATCGGTTTGTGCGCAACTTTGCCTCCATAATTGCCCCTTTGACTAAACTTATAAGCAGTGCTAACGACATCTCGTCATGGTCTTCCGAATGTGATCACGCATTTACCACTCTTCGCCGTCTCCTGACATCACCGCCTATATTGCGCCACTATGATCCCACGGCTGCAACTGAAATCCATACAGACGCCAGCAGTGTCGGCCTCGGTGCAGTTCTCGCTCAACGCAAGCCTGGATCCCCTGAGTATGTCGTCGCCTACGCCAGCAGAACACTCAACAAGGCTGAGGTAAACTACAGTGTTACCGAAAAAGAGTGCTTAGCCGTACTTTGGGCGATTGTGAAATTTCGCCCATACTTATATGGCCGCACCTTTGCTGTAGTTACAGACCATCATGCCTTATGTTGGCTGTCGTCGCTGAAGGATCCATCAGGTCGTCTTGCTCGTTGGGCTCTGCGACTTCAAGAGTATGACATCCGCGTCGTCTACCGTTCCGGCCGCCAACATACCGATGCTGATGCGCTCTCACGATCACGACTATCCGCTGAGGTTGCCTCTATATCTTCTATAGAAGACGCGCTGCCCGCTCTTGACATCGACACAATGACCTCTGCACAGCGCGACTATCCATGGATTACTTCGCTTCTGGACGTCTTATCTGGGGTACCAACACTTCCCACCACTCGAGCAATGAGACGCCAGGCTTCGCACTTCACCATTCGAGGTGGCCTCTTGTACCGGTGCAATTACTCACCAGACGGCAGGAAGTGGCTGCTCGTTATTCCCCGAAAGCTGCGCTCTATAATCTGCGCATCATTTCACTCCGACCCGCAATGCGCTCACGCCGGTGTCTTCAAGATCTACGAACGTTTAACGAAGCGGTACTACTGGCGTGGGATGTTTACTTTTGTTCGACAGTTTATTCGCGGCTGTCACGAGTGTCAGCGACGAAAACAGCCACTGAATGCAGGAGCAGCTCTACTACAGCCGCTTGCGTGCCCTGACCGCCCATTCGATCGCGTTGGAATCGACCTTTATGGACCACTGTCATTGACCACAGCAGGTAACCGGTGGGCTATCGTTGCTGTAGATCACCTGACACGGTACGCCGAAACTGCTGCTCTTCCTACGGCGACCACTCAGGACGTCGCATCTGTCATTATTCATCGGTTTGTGTTGCGTCACGGCCCTCCTCGCGAGCTCCTCAGTGACCGGGGCCGTGTATTTCTATCCGACGTAATCCAAGCACTCCATATTGTACACCGGATGACTACTGCTTACCACCCTCAGACGAATGGCCTGACTGAGCGGTTTAATCGGACCCTGGGTGACATGCTCGCGACGCATGTGGCATCTGACCAAACGAACTGGGACCTGTTAGTTGTTACTGGTTCGTGAGGAAAAGGAAGAAGGCACCTAATTTCTGTCTACCTATAGGCGACACGGCGCAGTGCCTGGTTCTTCCGTTTGCGACCCACGAGTACAACACCGCTACCCAAGTCACCACTTGCTTTTCCCCGTTCTACCTTCTATACTACCTTCTATACGGACGTCAACCATCGCACACAACTGACACTTTGCTGCCATACGCACCAGATGTATCTGAGTGCACAACCGTGTCTGAAGCCGCCCGTCATGCCGAAGAATGCCTCCAACTAGTGAAGCAGTTTACTACGGCTGACCAGCAACGCCAGAAAAAGGCCCGCGATGACGACCACCCTCCTGCCGCAGAGTTCTCCCCTGGAACCCTTGTATGGCTGTATGTACTACCCTGTGCACCTTGTTTTTCTACCAAGCTACTTTCAAATTACCATGGTCCATACCGCGTGGTAGAGCGCACATCGCCCGTCAATTACGCCATTGAACCACTTACGCTACTCGGGGACCATTGTCGGCGTGGACACGATATTGTTCATGTGGACCGCTTGAAGCCGTACTTGAACCCGCTCATTCCCACCTGTTAGATCGCCAGGATGGCTTCATCTTTCTCGAGGGGGGCAATTATAATGAAGGAATGGTGACAACAAAAGGGAACAACAAGCACCATCGCAAAGTAAGGCACTACGAGATCGGCGCTCGAGTTCCTCCATCTTCCTCGTCCTGTCGCTATCTCGAATCCTCCACCTGCCCGTTTGGTTCGCCCAATAAACCTTTTTACAGATAGATAGATAGATAGATAGATAGATAGATAGATAGATAGATAGATAGATAGATAGATAGATAGATAGATAGATAGATAGATAGATAGATAGATAGATAGATAGATAGATAGATAGATAGATAGATAGATAGATAGATAGATAGATAGATAGATAGATAGATAGATAGATAGATAGATAGATAGATAGATAGATAGATAGATAGATAGATAGATAGATAGATAGATAGATAGATAGATAGATAGATAGATAGATAGATACGCTCAATTCGTGCAAGTTCACTAATAAATGCTTCGCATTTATAATCGGCACGGCTTCGCACTGCCGGGGCCCAGCGTGAAGCAACGACGGAGCAAGGCGGCCTCCTATCATTCCCTTTATTTCTCTCGATCTAGAGTCCTGTATCTTTATTGTTTTTCTAATCTCTCTGTTTTCTTTTTGTCTTTCTTGTCTCAGTTTATTTCTATTTTCTTCTCTTTTCTTTCAATTTGGTTTTCTGTTTCTTCATCAATCTATCTTTCCTTTTGTTTCTTTGCCATCTTTGTCTCTCTCTCTCTTTCGCACTTGCTTGCTCTTTATTGCTATCCTTTTTTCTCTCTCTGTATTCTTTCCTTTCTCTTTTCTTGATTCTCTCTTACCAGCCACGGTGGTCTAGTGGTTATGGCGCTCGAGTGCCGGCTTGCAGATCGCGGGATCGAAACCTAGCCGCGGCAGCCGTATTTTCCATGAACGCGAATATGACACGTGAAACAACCTTTAACGTCACGATTAGGCTTGCAACCGCTTATCACACTCATGTCGATAGATAACTTCTGAAGATCAGCATTTAAATGGGAAGCGTTAACTACTTGAAATTTGGAATAAGAAATTGCCTACTTCTAGAACAAAAACATGAGTACTGAGCAGGAAAGCAGAAATCTCTCTCGGCAGTCAACTGAACTGATACTAATATCTTCTACTAAGGATAAAGGTAGGCAAACGAAGAGGCCTTCACGTTCTCCCGGGTGATTCGCGAGTGCAATTGTAAGGGATCGAATGAAGGAGTGCGTGAAGGAATAAATAAATGAATGATTGACGATTGATTGATATGTGGAGTTTAACGTCCCAAAACCACCATATGATTATGAGAGACGCCGTAGTGGAGGGCTCCGGAAATTTTGACCACCTGGGGTTCTTTGCGTGCACCCAAATCTGAGCACACGGGCCTACAACATTTCTGTTTCCATTGAAAATGCAGCCGCTGCAGCCGGGATTCGATTCCGCGACCGAGTGTCTTAGCCACTTGACCACCACGGTGGGGCAATGAGTGAATGAGAGTCAATGAATGGGTGAATGAGCGGGTGAGGCAGTTAGCGAGTGAATGAATAAACTGAATGAATGAGAGCCAATGAATGAGTAAGTGAGTGAATGAGTGAGAGAGTGAATGAGTGAGTGGGTGAGTGGGTGAGTGAGTTACGGTGTCCTCATCGAAGCTGCAGCTGCCTTCACCCTTTTTCCCTGCCCTCTTCGCGCAGCCCCTATTAGTGTCACCCACAAGCCACTGGCCACTATCCGACTTTCTGAATTGTGTTCGCAAGCTAACGCTATAGTAATTCGAAACGCAGTAAAAGAGCTACTAGTGTTCTGCGGCGCCAGATGAGCGACGCTCTGTTTCACCTCTATTGTTTCCAGGGATGCTTGAGGGTAGCTTTCAGTTTGTGGGCGGGCTTTTTGTTCGGGTTGCTGGTGGGCGTGTGCACGGCCAGGCAGCGGAACACCACAATCATCAGCCACAATGAACCCAGCGCCAGGAACAGGGACAGCAGTGGGTGGACCTGGCAAAAAGCACGTGATTCGCGATAGATTATTTGTTAGGTACGTATTTTTGACCGATACTCGAGATCAAAAGACGCGAAAAAGTTTTGGAAACAAAGTAACAATTGACAGAGGCAGAAACAAAGAAGCAACTATTTCCACAACCAGTACAAAGCGTCTTCTCTTCGCAGTTCGCATCGGCTGCCGTTCTGAGCCCCCCAACATTATATGGTTTCTCACACGTCTCGCTGAAGATAGTCCCACATCTTTTCTTTATTTTTGTGTTTTTACATTGAGCACCTTAAGAGGTTCATCGCAATAGTACTGAAGCCATAATTTTATATAATCGTTCGACAAATGTCTGTCTGGTTGGTTATGAAAACTGGAAAGTGATTTAAACTCCAGCCAACAAGTATGTGAAGAAACCCGACGTTTCGCAACCGACTTAGCTCCTTTCTCAAGGGAAACTTGGACTACGCAGCAGCGGCGTCTTCAAAGCACTCGCGGGGCGGTTTCACCATGGAGCGCAGACCGTGTGTATACAATGGGGTAAAGGTTCCGAGAGAGCGGTTGATGTTTTAGGCTGTTCGCTGTATATGCCATGACTCGAGTAGCAATTTTCTCTTCCAGTTGGTCTCGCTTTCAAGGATGGTTGTTGCTTCGAAATTAATCTGGTGGTCCAACGTCTCAGCATGCCGCACAGAAATTAGTGCTTTTTTCCTTTCCTCCAACAACCACAATATAAATCGCAGGAAATCCACTTTCAGTCATCAAACAACTTACATACTAAAATAAATTAACGCAGATGCCTAATTTTGGTTGTACCAGAAAAGTTTTCAAGCTAAGATTTCAAAAATTTTTTATGCCAGAAAGTGCGCGTCTTAATGATTAGCACACGAACTTACGCAATCATTTCTGTAAGTGACAATAGTTGCGCGATGAAATTTTCTATTGCGTGTATTATAATTAACCACAAGAATATTCCACACGTTTCATATTGTTCTACTCTACTCATGTGCCAGAGTGGTCGTTGTTTCAGTGTCTTACGTACAAGTTTTTCTGTATATTCGCAGCCTGATATGAAGTAATGTCATCAAAACTTACTTTACGTTTTTTCTCTAGTTCTTCCTTTCTCCAGCTGGATGTTGTGAAAAGTGTTTTGTTTAAAAATATTTAATAATGTTGCCAAAAACATTTTGTTTATTAAAAATCCCTCCTGTATTCTAAGCATCAGGATGATGCCTTTCAGATAAATGCAATGTCATACGCACGGTTTTTCTATCTTCATGTAACGGTCCTGTTACACGTGGAGAGACTACATTGCACAAACAGCGCCAAATGACTGCATATAGTCCCGATTATTGTGGAACCTTCTGATAAGTTTGCGCGCCCAACATGGTCAATTGAGCCTATTCTGGACCTGAACCTGCTACCAATGGTAACGCTGCAATCTTCGATGCTACATCTACAAATATCAATGCACTTTAATGCTAATCAGTGTATTTGACCAACGATGACTGTGCGCGCCGATAACGTCACACTTGAATGTCCTTCTTTTTTTCTTGGCAGATGTCCATTCAGTAGAAGTTTCAGCTTCACCTGGAACCGAAGCTCAAGTTTGTGGAGCGACGACAACGCCGTGCCTTGTTCTGGTGTCGAGCTCTGGAAAACATGAGGAGAGGCGCGGGAGAAAGCACAGGCGTGGCGGTGTGTTTCGCCGAAACGGGAGCGCGTGCGACACGCGCGGAACTCGTTCTGCAGTTGGTGCGAGGAACTTAGGCCGTCAGCTTGGCACGCTAAAACGAGACGCTGGCTGTGCAAAGGTGCCTGTCCGCGATATAAGCAGCGGCTCCAGGGAAGCGTCAGCGAGGTCCGAAGTATTGTAGTGTTGTGGGATGCCACAACAATGCAGACAACACCAAGGGACGCTCTCCACGTGTAGAGTTCCCCAAAAAGTCACAACCGGCGAACACAGCCACATTTGCGAAAGATAGAACAAACATGACACGAGAGCAAAAAAAAAAAAAACGAGGTGAGCACTTTCATTTGGCTTGCTGCTTTGTGGCAAAGACAGCAGGTCGTGCTCCCGCGGCACGGAAGACATGAGTCGGACATTTAATGCCATCGCCGTATAACTTTAGTTTTTGTTTGTTTTTTTAGCACGCCGCAAATGTTTGCACATGACATAGCTGCTGCTGCTACATACCACATCAAAACAACAATTATGTGGTATTCATAAATGTCAACGCAGCACATTGATAGAGTACGTGGCTTCATACTAAGAGACTTAACTCAAGGCATACGTCATACACGGTATTCTCACGAACTTGAGAAATGCATTTCGCGCTGACTCGGGCGTCCTCGTCTTCCGTCATCTGCTCCATACCATAAAAATTACTAACGAGCTTCACTCCTTTCGTTGATTCGCCTCTCTAAAGTGTTTTTCCAGCTCAGAGATCTTTATGAAGCCTAACTGCAGGCGGGTACATTCGGAGGTGGCTCAGACGCATAAGCACGTAAGCGAGTGGCAGCGCGTTGTTGGGAAGAGAAAACGCGCGATATACATCCCCAACTTCTACTTTTCTACCAAAGATGGCACTGCCTGTCAAGAGTCGCATCACCACCATGTGTTGCTTTCACTTCCTATTACTAAACAAATATGATTACTATATGAAGTGCGCGCAAGGGTATTGGGCTCAATGTCAGGCACAGTGCCTTGAGCCCCAACATCCTTTTGTTTCTTACACACGGAAACGACAAAACCAAGTTTTTGAAAACTCTGAAACGCTGAGCTCAGGCGCTCCAGGCAGGCTTACCGTTATAAATTCCTTGATTTTGTTGACAGACTTTTCACCGAAGAAGATTCGCTGGAGGCGTGCCAGCGGTCCTTCGGCGTCAACGTCACGGCACTTGCGAAAGACATCGCAGTAGCCCCGCAGTGCGTTGCACGGCGAACCGGGAGTCATCGTGATTCCGCAGTGAGCCTTCATAGAAGGAAACTCGCACGCTGGGAGGCAAGCCCCTGCCGCAGAAATGGATTGGTACACAACTATATCGCTGGACTGAAATCAGACTTGTACACAACGAATTGCTTGTGACTGCTTCGAAATTTTTCATTGTTTTACAGCGAAGGTGACTTAAGCTGGCCATTAATCAGCTTTACGCCCCTAAAATGCGACATAAATATGAAAGGCGCCAAGGACAATTACCATGATGGACGCAGCATTAGAGGTTTCCGGAAATTTTAGCCATCTGGTGGTCTTTAACGTGTACCTAAACGTATTATGAAGTCTTGGTTTAGATTACCTTTTATTAGGCCCCAGGAACCGGCAGCCGACAGCTACGATGAATGAGCCAAGATGATGATGCTACGCGACAACGATGAGGATGCATGAGCCACACATGATAATGATGATAATGTACCGGTGAAGAGGATGCGTATACTAAATGCCCACATCAATCCCCCTCCTCCCCCGTGAAAGCGGCCAGCCTGGCCGCGGCAAGTCAAGGGGACAAAGAACGTCGCATGAAGGGCTTCATACGGGAGACATGGACGACCTCTGTAGTTCGATAACGGCGATCTGCTGGGGCTACAAGTGGCGTCACGCAATAATTCACTGGTGAAGTCTCTTCAAGAACTGTGTACGGCCCAATAAACCGAGGCTGAAATTTGTCGCACGAACCAGGTGTGCGAACAGGCGTCAACAGGAGCACTTCGTCTCCAGGTTGGAAGGATACATCACGATGCGATTCATCATAAACTAGCTTTCTGTCTTGCTGGCGGGCTTCAGTGTTTATACGAGCTCGTTGGCGGCACTGTGCGAGTCGTGAAACGTATTCCTCTGAAGAGCATGGAGATGAATTCGCTTGGCAGGTAAAGAAGGAGACGTCCAGGAAAGAAGTAGGGGAGCGTCCATAAACTAGGTAAAATGGCGAGTAGCCGGTTGTTCGCTGAATGGCCGTATTGTAGCCGAAAGTGACGAATGGTAGAACAACGTCCCAGTTTTTGTGGTCTGGTTGAATATAGGCGGCGATCATGTCAGCAAGAGTGCGGTGGAATCGCTCAGTGAGGCCGTTAGTCTGGGGATGATGACTAGAGGCAGTCTTGTGAGTTGTGCCGGAGGCCTGAAGAAGTTCGTTCACTAGTTGTGAAAGAAAGGCCCTTCCACGGTCACTGAGCAACACACGTGGAGCACCATGACGCAGTATAATGGCTCGGAGGATGAAATCGGCAATCTCAGAAGCTGAACCTGTAGTAACGGACGCCGTCTCGGCGTAGCGCGTCAAATGGTCAATGGCTGTTACTATCCACCGGTTTCCAGCAGTACTGACTGGGAGGGGGCCATAAAGATCGACGCCTACAACTTCGAATGGTGTGGCTGGGCACGGAAGAGACTGTAGTTTACCGGCGGGAGCAGATGTTGGTAGTTTTCTACATTGGCAGGTAGTGCAGGACCCGACGTACCGAGCTACACTAGTGGTAATGCCTGGCCAATAAAACCGACTTCGAAGGCGATCGTAGGTTTTATGGTAACCAAGGTGACCAGCAGTCGGATGGTCATGAAGTGCCCTGAGGACTTCGGACCGAAGCGATCGGGGTAGAACGGGAACCCAGCGCTGACCGTCAGGATGGTATATTTTGCGGTACAGCACCGAGTTGTCCAGCTTAAATTGTGGGAGTTGGCGACGGAGCCTTGCATTACGTGGACGGGAACTGCCAGTGAGTTAGTCTATAATACGTCGACAGTATGGGTCAGCCAACTGTCGAGAAGGAAAATCGTGCGGGTCGTCCGAAGGCAGCTGGTCCATAGAGGCGAGAGAGGAAACCGCCGTAGACGTGGACTCCAAGGGCGTGTTGTGCAAATTGATGGCGGAAACCCCGAGTGGAGTCGCTGGTAGTGGGCAGCGAGAAAGAGCATCGGCGTCACTATGCTTCCTGCCACACTTGTACACGATCTCAAAATCATATTCTTGGAGGCGTAGAATCTAGCATCCGAGGCGTCCCGACAAGTTCTTGAGTGTCGAAAGCCAACATAAAGCATGGTGGTTGGTCACAATGGTGAAATGGCGGCCATGCAGATATGGACGAAATTTCTGTACTGACCAAACGATGGCGAGGCACTCCTGCTCGGTGATCGTGTAGTTCCTCTCGGCTGCGGAGAGGACGCGGCTGGCGTATGCAACGACTCGCTCTCGCGAAGAGTTGTCGCGTTGCAGGAGCACGGCTCCTAAACCGCGGCCGCTAGCGTCTGTGTGCAGGAAGGTCGGTGCATCATCGTGAAAATGAGCAAGTACAGGGTTGGTCGTGAGGGCACTCTTCAACCTGTCGAAAGCCGATTCACATTCCTGAGACCACTGAAAGGGCATACCGGAAGCAAGTAGCTTATGAAGTGGTGCGGCTATGGAGGCAAAGTTTTGTACGAATCACCGAAAGTAAGAGGCGAGACCAAGGAAACTTCGCAAATCTTTTGGTTTGTCAGGGCGAGGGAAGCGAAGCACTGCAGCAGTTTTATCAGGGTCTGGGCGAATTCCGTCCTTGCTCACAACATGACCGAGTACCTTGATAGATCTGCTGGCGAAATGGCACTTTTTGGTGTTAATTTGAAGACCAGCGCCCGCAAGACAAGTCAGGACCTCGTCCAAGCGTTGCAGATGTTGAGGAAACGTCGATGAAAAGACAACAATTTCATCGAGGTAACATAGGCAAGTCTTCCATTTCAGGCCACGCAGCACGGTGTCAATCATGCGCTCAAAAGTTGCGGGCGCATTGCATAGACCGAACGGCATAACATTGAATTCGTATAGGCCGTTCGGGGTTGCAAACGCAGTTTTTTCTTTATCATCTTCGTGCATGGGGACTTGCCAATAGCCGGAACGCAAGTCGAGGCTTGAAAAGTATTCAGCACCCTGTAAGGAATCTAGGGCGTCGTCGATGCGTGGCATGGGGTATACGTCCTTTCTAGTGATCTTATTGAGTGCTCGGTAATCGACACAAAATCGTACGGAACCGTCTTTTTTACGTACCAGAACGATGGGCGACGACCAAGGACTGGTTGAGGGTCGGAATATCTCCCGTTGGAGCATATCGTCTACGTTTTCTTCAATGATTTTTTGTTCAGCTAGAGAGACGCGGTACGGACGGCGGTGCACAATGGATGTTCCGTCAGTCTGAATACGATGTGCAGTAGCAGTTGTCTGGCCTAGGGTGGATGAATGAACGTCAAAGGAGTTTGCATGCTTTTCCAACAAATCAAGCAGCTGCTGCTTCTGTGAGTCATTCAAGTCTTTGTTGATGGCTGCTGTAAAGGCCGAGGAAGCAGCATGATCTGCAGGATGGCCTTTAGAGGAGACAGGGGTAAGAGGCACAACGCACACAGGCTGCAGATCGGCAACGCAGGCGACAGTAGTGCCCCGTGGTAGTAAAATTTTATCTTGTGTGGTGTGGGTAGCAGCGAGGACAGTTGATCCATTCTTGAAGCGAGCCACACCTGATGCCAGAGCTATGCCTTTATTTAGACAACACGGTGACGGAGTGACCAAAATGTCACCAGAGTTGACGTCGTTCGACAAAACTGTCACTAACTGATGTTCGTTTGGTGGTAACTCGATGCCTACTGCACCGATGAGTCGAAGTGGCCTGTAGGTTTCGTCGTTGAGCAAGTGGTCCGTGTCAGTAAGATGAAAGACACGTTGTGCACAGCAAATAGCCGCAGAAGCAGGGGAAAAAAAGTCCCAGCCTAAAATGAGTTCATGGGAGCACGGGGATAGCACAGCGAATTCTATATGATGAAGAATTTCGTCGATTAGTACACGGGCAGTGCAGAGAGCGGAAGGGCGAATCATTGTTCCCTGGGCTGTAACCAGTGTCGGTCCATCATAAGGCGTCGTGACTTTTCGAAGACGAGCACACAAATCAGCACGAATAACAGAAAACGCAGCCCCAGTGTCCACCAAAGCATCAACGCCCACTCCCTCAACTGTGACCGCAATCATTGTAGGGGCGCGCTGGAGGAATTGGAGTCCTGTGTTGGATTGCAGTTTGTCCTCCAAAAACTGCATCGCTTAGTTTTCCGGACGCCGATCAGAAGTAAGGGAAGCAGGCTGAAGAGGAGAAGAAGAGCGCCGGTAAGGCGACGGTGAACGGCGTCGGGTTGATCGGTGACTACTGCGCAGTTCACCCGATGCTGGCGGAGATGGAGACCGACGCGGCGGTGACGAATAACGGCGACCCTGGTACAAGGCTTCTGCGGTATAGTCCCATTCGCGTATGTCATACCCTCGGCGCTCGTCTTGCTGGCGCTTGCGGCAAAGCGTGCAATGTGACCACGATAGCCGCAATAATAGCACGTAGGCCGAGTCGATCGATGAGGAGGGTAGTAGCTTGCGCTAACAGCACCAGGAGAGAGAGAAGTCAGAGGGACAGGTGACGGCTCACGCGGTGGTGATGAAAAGCTCGTGGGAAAGCTTGTGGGAGGTGCGGCAGCAACCGACGCGTACGTTCGTGGCGGTGACGTCGAGCTGACGGTGCCTGGTGGTGCGGCAACGGTGTGCGGGAACGATGGTAGAGTACGAGAGACAATGGGCTGCAGGTTGGCCATGTGGGTCATGGACGTGAGCTCTTCCCTGATGTCATCCCGCAATGACGTTGAAGAGGACTGAACGGGACACACTGAAGGTAGTGTGAATCCCATTGATTCTAATTCTTCACGTATAATCGTCCTTATCGTGTCTCGCAGGTTTGTATCAGTCGTAATACGGGCCGCGTCACTGTCTGATTGTAGGCGCATAGACTCACGTTCTTCGAGGCGCTGACAGGTTGTCGCAACATCAGCAACGGTAGCCGGGTTCTGGATCGCTAGGGCATTGAATGCGACGGGTGCAATCCCCTTAAGAAGCTGGCGCACCTTGTCTGATTCTGTCATTGGTGTGTCAACCCGGCGGCAAAGTGAAAGAACATCCTCGATGTAGGATGTGTACGACTCCCCGATGTGCTGTTTCCGAGTCGCGAGAGCTTTCTTTACGAGAGCCGAACGAACAGTTGGTGTGCCAAAGACATGGCAAAGCTGATCTTTGAAGGCTGACCAGTCGGGGATGTCGATGAAGTGGTTGAGAAACCACGTCTTCGCGACACCCGTGAGGTAGAATGACACGTGACCGAGTTTGTAGGTGTTATCCCACCGGTTAGCAGCGCCGACACGTTCGAAATCGTCCAGCCATTCTTCCACATCTTCCCCGCGAAGGGATGGGGCTCACGCTGGAGGCTGTTGATGACGTGAGAAGGCGCGGCACGCGTTGGTTGAGTGGGAACGGCTGCAGCACCGGCCTCATCTTGGTGCGACATATTTCCGGACACCTGGCCCAAGCGGCGACCTGAACCTCCAGGGGGTAGAGTGGTCGAGAGGATGGCGGGGGATCTAACAGCACTCTCCACCACGTATGAAGTCTTGGTTTAGACTACCTTTTATTAGGCCCGAGGAACCGGCAGCCGACCGCTACGATGAATGAGCCAAGATGATGATGCTACGCGACAACAATGAGGATGCATGAGCCACACATGATAATGATGATAATGTACCGGTGAAGAGGATGCGTATACTAAATGCCCACAGTATGTACACAGGCCTCAAAAGTGACCAGAGTAGTTGGTAACACTGGTCTCTGTTCCGTTCACAACATTCGTGTGAGTCGGGGACGATTGTGGGGAATGGTACTCGTTAGTTGACGCTACTACGTTCCACATTTATCATTCGAGGATATGCATACCGTCTGAACACCCCTTTATGGTCATCTGAAACGCCCAATGGCGTATGCGCCTCCACGTGAGCGTTGTTGGGTACCGCATGTCTCAGTGAGCGGCTGCATCTCCGCAGAGCTGATAGACGGAGTGAACAAGGCGACGCCGGGTTAAGGCAACAGTTATGCACAGTATGAACAGAGGCGTTACATATTCGGCACTGGGGCTGACTGCTTAATGAGCTTGCACTGAGGCATGACGATGAGCCGAGGTTTCTGTGGTCACTCTCCGTCTGTCAA
The DNA here is from genome assembly GCF_043290135.1 of Rhipicephalus microplus. Lineage (NCBI taxonomy): Eukaryota > Metazoa > Arthropoda > Arachnida > Ixodida > Ixodidae > Rhipicephalus > Rhipicephalus microplus. The sequence goes on from NC_134701.1 coordinate 155,457,266, forward strand.
ATGGGTTTGACACATTCACACGGCCAGCAGGTAGCGCCGCCGTTGGTAGCACCGAAAGCCTCGTCTCCCAGAAGCACTCTCGGAGTTTTTCTACGGTTCTTGCGACTACCGCGTGAAGGAGCCTCCTGTGCATGCCAGTTACGATGAGTTCAGTAGCGATGTTGTCAATGGGAAACAGGATCAGGTGTGTGATAGCTTCGTTGTGCACAATGTTCTGAAGTCTTGTTCGAATTAGCAGCAAGCCAACCTCCTCAGCAATAATGGGGTGCAAATCTCGGATTGTCGGTGCGTTGGGTTGATCTCTTCCTGCCTGGAGGACTGCAAATAAAAGGCGGAATCGTTGTTTTCGGGTGATGGTGTGTACTTCCGCATTTTATTTCGCATCATTTTCAAACTCAGTCGGATTGGGGGTCAAGTAATTGAGCTATTCTTCGTCATTTGCTAACCAAGCTGGTCTTTGCCACCAATTCTCCCTGTCCGAAAGCGACTTTATTGAGGTGCCTCGGGAAACTATTCCCACGGGGTTTTCCTTCCAAGCGTAGCGAAGTCGTTTGACCGCTTCCGTATAATGATAGTGCAGTTCTGTTGGCAGAACCTTCAAAGGCGTGGACACTTTGTATCACGCAACTCAATGGTTTCATTGAAAGCATTGTAAACCGTTTCATCGTGAGTGGATGGTACATCTGCATTAGTGGTCTCTAAACTTTCTAGCTGCCAAAACTTCCTCAGTTCTGAGCCTGAACGCTCCTGCATATTTTCATCATTCATGCATCAATTCATACGAAGTACACAAACGTTAGCAATTGTACGTGGATGAATTGTTTCATCGCTTATTGGCCCTTGTAATGTCCAACCCAGTGCAGTTTCAATGGAAGGGAGACCTTTGTGGTCGTCATCCCAACTGACGTCTCTTCCAAGGACAACCACAATTAGTCCGAGCCAATCAATAGGTTGATGCCTTCTTCTTTTGCTATGTGGATAAAGCAAAGTGCATAGGCCACTCTTTGACGGGCACGATTCTGAAACCCTCTCATAACTCTGGGGCACCTCAACAATGACTTCACAGATGTGCCCTGTTTCAATGGCTTCAATGACATGCTTAACATCGTGATACTGGCTTTGCAAGGTTACTTGAACTAGTCTTCGACGCGTACGTCGACCACAATGTTTGTTTCCAAACACGTCGGCGGTAATGTCAATTTCTCCCTGCACCTTTAGGGTCATTCTTCTGGAAACGTCTTCTTTGATAAAAGAAGAGCTGGCTACCGTTATTCAGAGTGCCTGTTATATACCAGGAACCCTTTGCGCCATTTATCAGCCCTCTGAATCTTTGCAATAGTATTGTACTAAGGCTCCTATTGCTATCTGGCACAGAGCACATGGAAGTACTGCTCGTTTCGTGTTACCGTGGCGTCATTATTTGAGCCTTTCTACAACACATCGAAGAAGCGCGCCTTTCTTGACAATGCGTACCTTGCGTCGACAGTCACGTTGCGTCGACAGTCTTTTGCCCGATGTCATTTTGTGGTACATTTGAAAGAGCAGCCAGTCACCGACAGAAGACGTTTTTTATCCAAGTAAGGAAGCGATGCGTCACCGTCCAGCGTTGAGTGCGACTTCTGGCAGAAAAGGCAAGCCTCCTCCTTCGTAACGGCACTGTTATAGAGTACTGTGGCTGATGCTGTCGGCTGATTTTCACGGCTGCCGGAAGTCTGCTGCTCCCCAATAAAAGTAACTCGTCGCCGGTAGCAGGTGAGCTCTCTGCACTCGACCTCGATGCGTATAGGTACTTGTGCAATTGTCGAAGTTCATCTTCCGAGCTCGGCGGGTTTTTCGCACTTGACGTTTCAAGTTGCCGTTATCAGTGATATTCTACCATTATGTCTTGTGGAACCACTTTCATTACCACCTCCCACAGCATGGCAGAGTTGCAGGATTCCGAGACGCTGAGGCCTCTGAGCCTTATGTTGACTTGAACAAAGTCGTAAAGGCTTCTCAGGGCACTAGCATTCGCTGACGTAGTGACTGGACTTCGAGTGTGAGGATTTTTGAGGTGCATCTGGTCAATCATGCACGCGTCTCCGAACCGCTTCTTCAGCATAGAAATGGCGTCATCATAAGTGTTGTCTGTTGTGAGTGTGCCTGCAATAGCTTTGCCGCATGGCCGTTGAGAAAGATTGAGGTAATTAAACCGATCGACGTTTTAAGGCGTGTGTTCTCGTGTACGGAGTGTCAAAAAAGGTCCCAAATTGGTAGCCATTTTGTGGGGAACCCGTTGAATCTCATTAGGTCTAGCCTAGGAAGCCTTGCTCCTGTGCCACCGGAAATACCTCACGGGCTACTAGATGTGGCAGATAAAAGTCGGTTGGCAACTCACCGTTGGACCTGGCTGACCCTGATGTTCGGACAGCCAGCTCCTGGATGTGATATTTAAAAAGGCCAACGCTCCCGCAGTTTGGTTCTCGTACTCTAGCACAGAGTCCATGTCCGCAAGCACTTCGTCATCCATCATGTTGGCGTGCAGTGCTTCGTTAGCCTTGGCTAGCTCGTCGGCGTTTTTCTCCAGGCGCTGAAGAATGCAGCGAAGCCCCGCCAGGTCAAACTCATTGGAGGCTAGAAGCTCATCAACTGCATTGATGATCTTGGTGCTGTGTCACCATCTAGCTGCTCTCGTGTTTCGTGGGCGTTTCATAGTCTCAGTCCTTGAAGCGGGTCCGGTTTCGGCACCAACGTAAAATCTGAAGACTTCTTTCGTAGAAAACCGGGTTCAAAGGACTAATACGTCTGGAAATGAAGAGCAGAGTGTCTCGACGCTGCTGTTTATTGCGGCGCACATCCAAGATCAGGCTCACGAGCTACACGCTAGTCATCGTTGTTCTCTTCCTCTAGACCGCGCTGTTCTAACTATATTTAACACCCTCTTCGCGCCGCTTGGTTATGTTAGAGGACCTCGCGGTCCTTTGCATCAGCCAGTAGTTCAAAGCATCTAAGCAGGAACCGTCGCTGGTCGCTGGCTGGAATCGTACCCGTGGGTGAGGGGGCTTTCCTCCGGGTGTTGCGTAAGACACACCGCAAGAGATGCCATCAATTGCATCATGCTGGCTCGCTCTCTGGTTTTGACGCTGGTTGCATCAACCAGTATATCGTTGTGGACACCACTTGAATCAGCCTAATAGATTGAATAGTTTGCAGAAGCATTGAAATTCGGTTTGAACAATCTGGCATAACAGAGTCCGTCTTTCTCGTTCTTCCATCCATATACTCGAGAAAAAAACGCGTGCACCTCCACGAAAAAACTAATGAGTGGACGAAGATGGGTCTTAAGGTTCAAAATGTTCGTTGAAGTCATCGATAGACTAGTACAGAACAAAGGACTTTCAGATGGACGGACGAACAGATATACGGATAGACGAACAGACGTACGGTGCAGATTATCGTGTATTGTGGTGTTATATAAGTCATTGATGGACAGTGTTAATTTTTATAAAAGGGAACACGGTAGCGCCTGGCCTTCGCCCTCCGGCGGCTGCTGGCAGCGCGTTCAAGTGGGAGCGTTAGCAACTACAGTCTCTTCTCGCGTCATCTCACGGCGAGCAAAACAAGCATTCGTTACTGATAAAGAACGGCAAGCTTGCAACCCCTCCCCCTTCAAGGCGATTAACAGCTCTCACCTAATCGCCTTGAAGAGGGAGCGGGTTGCAATCTTGCCGCTGGTTCCATATCAGCAACGAATAGTTGTTTTTCTCGCCGCATGATGACGCGAAAAGAGACAGTGGTTGCTATCGCTCCCGTTTGAACGCGCTGCCAGCAGCCGCCGGAGGGGAAAGGCCACGCGCTACCGTGTGTCCTTTCATAAAAATTGACACTGTACACAAAGTCATTTTTAAAGAGGTGTTCCCGTTTTGCTTCGTGCAGGCAGGCCCGTAGCCAGGGATATTTTAGGTGGGTGGGGGGCTGGGGCCCTTGTTGAAGGCCTTGAAGAACACCTATTTTTATCATTTTTCTTGCTAAAACACCCCACTACATCTCAACTACAAGGGGGGGGGGGGGAAGGCTAGGGCATTCTTACCCCAGACAACGGGCCTGTATGCAGGTGTTAGGTTTCGGTTTTTTGTAACATAATGCACGCTGACAAGGCTACGCTCTAAGGAGCCTAACCCATACAACTTGCGACCAATTTTACCTACATATGGTCGTCTAAACACACAAGCCAAATGCTACACGACGCTTATGCTCCACGCCCCTTATTTTCCCGAGTTATTTCGAAACGCGTGCCCAATCGAGCTATTCCGCATAGGAGTACGCGTTACGATGGGCGCCTGCGCCGAAGAGGAAGTAGCATCCTCTGTCTTTCGAACAGGGCGCCGAAGGGCCGCTTGGCTGCTGACAGCCGTTCAAAGATTTGTACTGTTTTAACGAGCCGGGAAAGAAAGTAGATGCAGCCCGACGGCGCAAAGTGTTCGACGAGAAGACCGTAATAGCCTCCGGTAATCATCCTTAAGGACAAAACAGCGTGAGCGCGGATGACGACCCGCCCAGCTAATTCAGCGGTGAGGCATTTTGGGCGGCAGTTCTTCTGATGACCTGGTTGTCCGCGCGTGTAAACCATCACGCTACGGCCTTCACCTGTCAAGGAATGACCATGCACCTTGGTGCAACATACTGAGAGTGCGGTAGCAACGCTCCCGTCGAGGATGTTGACTTAGGGGGGGGGGGGGGAGCACCCTTATTAGAGATCTACACACTGTGCTGTGCTCCCTATAGGGCTGCAGAAATGAGGTGCATTTTTTTTCTTTCTAATAAAAAATTTATTGTTAGGGCTCCGTGTGACGTAATTGGACCATCCAAACGTAAAGTAATTAACCTATCTAAGTATATGGGAGAAAAGAGACCCTTTAACTCCTCTATGGAATACCATAAAGCAGTCCAGTGGGCCTTATACTTGATGAGACCGCGTCGACGAAAATTACAGGTGTGTTTAGGAAAAGTGATTAACCATTTAGAGTACTTGGTACTCTTCTATGGGAGGGCTGAAAGCCATCCCGTGGGCCTCACACTTGATGAGGCCGCAGTGACAATAAAAACTCCCAAGCATTTCCCCGAGGGTGAACATGGTTAAATGCGAATACACGGGGTGATGCTATGAGGGGTATTTATTAATTCGCACTATTATATTTATTAATCACACTATGGTGCCTTTATGGTGCAATGGTTCCTGGGAATCGCAATTTGATCACACGGGGGAGTTTACGTTAACTCACTGGCGAATGCCAACGGATTTTAACTTTACTCTCCCCCTCACGACCCGCTCTCGACGGGAGACTGAGAGAGAAGGCGGGCGCGCGCGAGAGAGAGGGGTGCGCGCGCAGGTGCAGCGGGTGAGGAGAGCGGAGGAGTGAGCGAAGGGGGAGGGGGTATAAGGCGCGTTACTGACACCGATATCAGCGTCGCGTCCGTGGCTTATTCGGTAGAGCGTCACGCTGCGGCCCGCCAAGTCCTCTTTCTTTTAAAGATAGAGAGAAAACTGCGGACGCCGCCGACGGTGGTGGATGGTTTGGGGTCGCTTATAGAGTGTATTCACACTTGAAAATTATTCCCGGGCCATTTATGGCAAGAGGGCTACACAGAACAATCTCAACTCACAGCCAGTTCTTCTCACAACTCACTCACAGTTCTTCTCACAACTCACAGCCAACCTGCCTAAGTAACTGTGTAAAAAACAAGATGGCAAGTTGAGCAAGTTAGATTACGTTCATGATTCAAATTTCGTTGAAGCGCACCGAAAACACATAGACAGAAGAAGAGGCTGACAAGTACAGCGCTTGCTCTCACAACCGAAGGTCATTATTCAAAATAAGTACTTAAAGTAGATACATGGTTTTTTCGTGCATGTGCAACAGAGCAGAAAGCAACAAAAAATTCAACAGTTTCAAATATCGGTATGTCTCCCCATTACACTCGCTTAGCAATCACGTGATGGCTTCGAGAAACGAGATTCTGCAGACGCGCAATGAACGCACGTGCTCCCGCGTGGCGTGGCGATAAAGCCACGTGGCGTTCTCCCTCGAGAAATCGGGACGAGTAGCATCAACAGCAACTACAGCGAATTCAAGGTGCGCTCCACTTTCAAGAACGCGTTAACATCGGGCAAGGTGTCCGTGATGAACAGATTTTCAGGCCTTGGGTATCATGTGCTGCTTCACATGCTACCCATGGCTCCTTTAGTGGGAGATCGTGTAATTTTTTTTTCTTATGAGCGAAGCTTCTTAAGCGTGGGCTGAGCGTCCCGTCGTAATCGTATCAACCCACTTAGCGTTAGTTCTTGAACCGGCCGTAGAAGGTGGTAGTTGTACATAAAACGAAATGCCTATACGCTGAAAATGCAAATGGCACGATACTAGAGGACGTTACTCGTATGATAAATATTAAAAATCACAGCACATCCATAGAGTGTATGATGAGAAGTGGGGCGAAGCGTGCTTCAGTCCATCCGCGCTTCCGTGCGTTGGTTCGTTCTTGCCTCCGTCCACCCGTGCATCCGTCCGTACGTGCGTCCTTTCGTTCATCCGTGCGTCCATCCACGCGTCTGTTTGTCAGTCCGCGCATCCATCCATCCGTCCGTTCGTGCGTACGGTCGTCCGTCAAACAAACGGACAGAACGACAGACAGACGACGGACGGACGCGGCCAGCGGATGATTCACGGTTCGCCGATAAAACTTATGATATGCGCAAGGCGGCGGCGGCTAGCGCTTGAAGGTGGAACCCCGATGTGCGAGCACGCGAGAAAATAGGAATGACGTTACACTAAGACGTTGGTGATCGCGTGTTTGTCGGCGGCGCCGTCCGGTAGGGGGCGCAGTGTAGTAAAATAAGGTCGAGATAGTCGAGAGAAAGGCTTTGAGGTGGTGGAAATAAACAGAGAGGTGCATAGCTGGAGTGGTTTTCAACGAGACAGAATTCACTTCGATGGGCGGCTAGGTCATGAGGTGGGTTGGCGACTTGCACGACGCGCAGTAGCTTTTTTTTGGGGGGGGGGGGGCACGTGGGACTTTCGGGGTGCAGGATAGCTAGTAACGAGATAGGATAAAGACATTAGGTCCGAATTCTGATATGGCATTAGGTCCGAATGCTGATAAAGACATTAGGTCCGAAGTCTAACCAGGCTTTGAGAGAGGCAGTTAGAAAACTAATAATCGATGCTGAAGTTCCCGATGGATGGAAACTTAGCAGGATGAGCATGATCTATAAAGGAAATGGGGACAAAGGTGGCATAAACAACTACCGTCCTATAACAGTGGCATCAGTGGTCTACAGGCTGGCGATGCAGAATATAAAGGAAAGATTGCAGGCATGGATAGAGGATGAGGGGTTGCTCGGGGAACTGCGGAATGGGTTTCGGAAACACAGGAGATTGGAAGGAAACCTGTTCTCACTGACGCAGTGAATCGAAATAGCAGAAAAGGAACACAGGTTCCTGTGGCTAGCATTTTTGGATATCAAGGGAGCGTATGATAGCGTGGTTCAAGAGGACTTGTGGGGAATACTGGACACAGTAGGTGTGAAAGATGGAGTCACTAATCTTTTAAAGGATATCTATAAAGATAACAAGGCAGTTACAAAGTGGTAAAAACAGGTATCCAAGCCTACAGAAGTATAACGGGGGCTTAGGCAGGGGTGTCCTCTGTCACCCTTGTTGTTCACGATGTACCTACCAGGATTAGAGGCCAAATTAGAGGGAAGTGGACTGGGCTTCAACCTCTCTTTCGTCAAACAAGGAAAACTCATTGAACAGGCACTACCAGCATTGATGTACGCAGATGATATAGTGCTAATGGCTGACAACAAGGAAGATTTGCAGAGATTGATGGACACCTGCAGTAATGAGGGAGATAGATTAGATTTCAGATTCAGTAGGGGAAAATCAGCCGTCATGATTTTAATGATAATGAAGGTAGTGAGCTTAGAATACAGGAGGCCACGCTAGAGATAACAGATAAATACAAATATCTAGGCGTATGGATAAGCAATGGGGTTGAGTACCTAAGGCAACACGAAATATACGTGTCGACTAAAGGTAACAGGAATGCAGCGGTGATGAAAAACAGGGCACTGTGGAATTACAATAGGTCTGAGGTTGTGAGAGGAATATGGAAAGAGGTCATGGTTTCTGGTCTGACGTTCGGCAATGCGGTCTTGTGCATGAGATCTGAAGTTCAAGCAAGATTAGAAAGCAAGCAACGTGGAATAGGTAGGCTTGCTTTAGGAGCTCACGGGAATACACCAAATCAGGGAGTACAAGGTCATATGGGATGGACATCATTTGAGGGCAGGGAAGCTAGCAGCAAGATAAAATTTGAAAAGCGATTGAGAGAAATGGGCGAGGAGCGTTGGGCTAGGAAGGTATTCAGCCACTTGTACATGAAGAATGTCGATACCAAATGGAGGAAGTGAACCAGAAAATTGACTGGTAAATACTTAGAAAACAGCAGGGGGCCAAACCAAAAAGACTTATCGGTTAAGAAGAAGGTTAAGGGAGCTGAGACCGATTTGTGGAGAATCGGCATGATTAAGAAGTCCGCACTAGAGAGCTATCGAACATTTAAGCAGGAAATTGGCAAGGAAAGGATCAATCATAATACTCGGGGTAGTTCTCTACTGTTTGAGGCCAGGACGAGAGTATTGCGAACCAAGACATATCGGGCCAAATACGAAAGGGTAGACATGGTATGCAGTGCGTGTGGAGAGGAAAAGGAAACTGCCGAACACTTGATAATGTTCGGCAAAGGGCTTCACCCTATAGTTCAGGATGATGGCGTAGAGTTTTCAAAGCACTGGGGTTTAGGGACAGGGAGGGCAAAATAGATTTTAAGCGGGTAAAATTTACTAGAAGGAGGTTATCTTATAGGTGGCTAAAGTCAAGGCATGAGTGAAAATTAAACACTACACTGTAAAGTACGCGTCCTGAACCTCACTATTTAAAGGAGAAAAAAATAAATGTAGTTTTTGGTTCAATAACTTTTACGGCTTGGTGGCGTTAGCCCCCGCCCGACCTAAAGGGTACAGCCATATCGATCCATCCAATCCATCCATCCAAAGCCGTTATGGCGCGCACGTGCATTCAGAAGGTCGGCGGATGGACAAGACTGCAGAGCGGCGTGCGCGCAAGGCGGAGGCGGCTCGCGCTCGAAGACGGAACCCCGATGTGCGAGCGCGCGAGGCAGAAGCGTGCCGTGAAGCAGAGCGGCGGCGCCGACAAGATCCCGGCGAACGATAATGTTGTTGTTGTTAGTGGTTCATGAGGAAAAGGAAGAAGGCACCTAATTTCTGTCTGCCTACAGGCGACACGGCGCAGTGCCTTGCGATAATGGGACGCCGAAGCGGCGCCGCTGCAGCATGCGGACCCAGCTTCGCTCCACTCTCCATCATTCACCTCATGGAGATGCTGTCATATTTTTCGTATGCTCAGGTCATCAGGTGTCATTCCTACTTAAATGCACCGCTCCTCACCAGACGGTCCCTCGCAGGCGAGCAGGCATAGCTCGTCAATCGTGTACTCGGGACCAGCGAGGGTGCACTCCTTGAGCCCGTACTTAGTGCAGATGGACAACGCACACTCGCCGGCCTGGCACACCTGAGTGCCCTCGTTACAGGGCGTCATGTCAGGCTTCGGTGGTCCCGGCGGGCAGGTAGCGTTGACACCGCTATTGGAACGAGGTAGTTAAGGACGCCGTCTCTCTTTATAGGACAGACTCATGGGCTATGCGGTGGTACATGATTCACGCAGCATGCAGCGTGATGAATGACACAATTTTTGGGGGTTTCACGCCGCAAAACTACAATATCACGATGAAAGACGACGTAGTTAGTAGAGGGCTTCGCAAATTTCGACCACCTGGATATTTTTAACGTGCACCTCAGTATAAGTAGACAGGACTTTGGCATTTCCGACTGTCTGCAATGGTGGATCAGCGGCTGCGGTGCTCTGCTGGTGACCCGAAGGTCTTGCGTTCGATCTCATTTCGATGGAGGCGAAATGGTGTAGGCCCGTGAGCTCTACAATGTCAGTGCACGTTAAAGAACACCAGATGATCAAAATTTTAACGGAGCCCTCCACTGAGGCATCTCTCGTAATCGTATAATAATTTTGGGACGTTGAATCCACATATTATTACGAGCTCCCTTCCGGCTATGTCAAAATGCGGTCGCCGTGGCAGGGATTCAATTTCGTGGCCTCCGTGTCAGCAGTTGAGCACAATAATCCCAAGAGCGCCGTGCAAATAGTTGGTTAAAAAGAAGTGACATCGAGAGCAAAACACCAAGACAGCACAAAACAACTCTAAACATTGTGAAAGCGATTAGCGTTAACTCCCGCGTTATGTCCTATAACAGACCGTTGGAACATATTTCACAATTTATGTCGCAATTCTACGTTGGATGAGTGACTGATACTAACACTTCGGTATTTTTCTCACCTTGTATTTCACTCTTATAAAGTGCGAATCCATTCGCATAGCGCACGCACACACACACACACACACACACACACACACACACACACACACACACACACGCACGCACACACACACACACACACACACACACACAAACCATCCTCCCCAGTACATTGTAATTATTAGTTATGGTCAAACATGTCTACACAATTGCATCAATCAGACTCGCTAGCATTGTATAACCAAAGCGCATTATTACCTCAGCTTATTATCTGCGCTTTCTGTTGTTTTTGTGTGTATTTTTGAACAAACCCCACCTAATATTGTATAATTTCGAACTCATTTTTTTGATATTATGTTGTATTGCTGTGTTTGCTTGTTTCAGTTCTCTTGTTAGCACTGTCCTCTTCAACGTCGCATAGCGCTGAGTGTTATCACCCACATGTGCATGCATGTCTCTAAGAAAACACTTCGAACGCAGGTCTGAAGTAAGGAAACATTTCGGAGGAAGTGAGGGAAACTCAGTGAATATTATGGCTATTTTAGAAAATGTGTATTTTCATTACTTATTGACGGTAACACACCTCCTACACGATAATATCGGGAGGGGGGAAGGAATGAATCTTTTTGGTTATGAGGCTGTCTCTCCGGGGCCCATTATGGTGACTCCAAGAACATACGCCATCATATTTCAGATGCAGCGGCTTCTGGGGATAAACCTTCTGACATCCAATTCCCAATCTTCAATATCCTGGTTGTATAACAAAATGGCAGCCTTGATGACGTCAGTGCGTGCCCTCAACATGCTTGTCACTGATGACATCTCTATCCTTTTTTTTCTTTTTTTCTTGCTCTTATTCGATGCGATTCAATGAGCTTAAGGGTACTGATGTTCCTCAAGGTCGTCAAATCCTACCCTCTAAAGACTGGACCATGGCAAGCGAATAAAGAGCCCTCTTTCGTACGAGCCCTTTTTTTTTTTTGCCAGGTTTACGGGTCGACCACATAGAAAGTGAAGACCCCATCAGTATGCATTCAAGCGCGTAAGACGTTCATTCTACTTCGTGAGATAAATGTCTCTTATACAACCTCTAAATAAAGCGTCGGTATACAGAATCATAACTTGTCCAATCACATATTAAACGTCAGCTTCTCTGCGGTCTTTCACGCCATTGAGGTCTGCACTACAGATCAGGACGCGAACCTGCACAATGTAAGCTTTCAGTGTGATGTCTACGAGTATGGTGAGTATAAAGGATTTATTTGAAGTGGCTCACGTAATTTGTACCTGAATCCGTGCTTTTTCGCGATTCCGATCTGGGCTCACGTCAAACGGCAAGAAAACGATGGTGTACTTGTTTCACCGTATATAAATAGGTTGGAGGGGCGAGGACTCTCCCGTGTACAAGCAATTTCTCGTGCGCTCGTCAAGGCAGCAACTTGCGTACGAACAATGGAATTTTGGTAGAACTGACAAAACAGTACTTTAAAGTATTCCACGAGTCTCGGCGTATTTTTTTTTCATTCCCGCGAAAACGGCCGTGATAGGTGCATAACGAGCAGACATGAATTCTTACGTGCTTGCCCGACATTGAAGACGCCGCGTATGCAGTTAGTAAGTTCCTCAGCGTGACGTATGGGGACTTCAGTGTTGTAGGTAGCCAAGTTTATGCGAGTGCTGCTAAGCGCAGGGCGATTTCCCGAGCTGCCGTTCGGACCCCTTACCGCAAGCGAAAAACGTGGGTCGGCTCCGCGAAAAAAAAGGAAACAGGAGACTGCAAGCAGGGAAAGACAGACGACTCTATGGTTGCACCGTTGAAGGGAGGAGCCGCCAAAGCCACCCTCGAGCTTGGGATGAGAGCTGATGCCCGACGCGCAACCGCCTGGTTTCAATGTTGCTGTTTGGAATCCTCGCCCACCCTTTAAGTGTGCCTAAAAAAAAAGAATTAACTTTACGACCGCTTGGTCGGCTGCGACCGAGGGTTGTTTTTGTGTGCAACCGCCCCCGGGTCACAATTACGGCATTCGGGGCATTTGGGCAATCCTGCCACCAGCTGCGCGGGTCGTGCGAATGTTCTTAGGCTAATATAGCATCTCACTGCCTCGTACACACATCGCCAGTGTCCGGAACCTGGAAACGCCACTTCCGGGGAGGGTTTCCCAAACATATTTGGTGCGCAGGGTGGTTGAGCTGGAGCCTCACCTCCGGCGCCGGCGAAAGTCAAGGTGGGAGAGAGTGTGATGTCACGTCTGCAGCGAATCTTGTCTCTTCGCGAGTTGTAGACTGTGGCGCGCTTCTCACTGACGCCGTGTCTGTCCTGAAAGTGTTCGCGCTACTGCTTGAGGTGATGTGAAGCCTCACGTTCGATTGGCTCGTTGGGGAACCCTGTCTGACCGCAGGTTCGAGAGATAATGTTTAGGATGCGACAGGAGAGCGGAGGTTTCGGTTTGGACCCGGGCCGATGCCCGAGTGCTGCAAAGATCCACGCATCTCTACAAAGTAAAGGATGAAGAGGGGGCGAAGCTACGTCCTGTGCTTCATAATGTGGTCGTTGAAGTCGCCGACTAGTTTAAAAGACGCATGCACGAGGTGTTGCTAACCAACATTTGGAAAATACCCAATGCCAGGGCTAAAATCGCCCTACCTCACTCTACACAACTTTTTCTCACTAACCTACGTTTTAGCCTACACCTAAAAGTCACTCCTAATTGCACCACACGGAAAAGCCCAATTTCAAGGTAAATTGATGTGCTCAAATAAAGACAAGGACACAGAAAGACGGTACACGGACAGGCACATGGTGAAAAGCCCTATTATGCTTGAAAAATACAAGGTCCTGTAAAGGAGAGCCAACTTGGGGTATTTCACGCTATCCGCGAACTTCGATACATGAAGTGTTGCGCCTATTTTATATCAGTGTACATTGACGTTGAAGCGTTGTGTTCGAAAATAGTTCGATATGAATGATAATTTTATTTACTCGTGTTTGTCTTATACGGTTTGACTGTAGTAAATTTCAACTCGGGTAAGACAACTACTAAATACATCGCAACTATATACAAGGATTAAGTCAATCAAACGTGAAAGAGAAGCATATATATTTTACGCATAAAAGCGTATCTATGAAACAGCACAATACTATATACGCAGCATACGTGTGACAAAAGTAGCACTAAAGTAGCGAAGTTGCAGCTATAAGTTTTTTTTTTTACGACACTAGCATTTTTTCAACACACACATGAAGAGATTTCAATAATTATGATCTCGCTGAATTTGATAAGTCAAACTTTCTCTAACGTGACGAAACTCTAATTGCACAGTTCTAGAGTTCCGCTGTCCCTATAGCCTTGACGTTGAACTATTGAACTAGTGGCTTCACTTTCTGTTACAGAATGCAAGCCGCAGCCAGCACACAAAAGGATACTCGCAGTACGACACATTCCGGCACAGACTGCCTTTGCTGCACATCACGCTGGAGTCGTGCAGCCGGCATTCAATGCTGCAGCACGGGCCGGCCGACGGACTGCGACCGAGATCGAAAGCACAATGTGTGACCGCCACGTCACACACTATTTCACATTTGCACCCTTTTTCGGGTCCAAGAACATCGGGATTAGTTCAGCAGGTCAATAGAAGCGTGCAAAGAACATTAGGCCACATTTAGGAGCACTTGTTATGTGGCTTATTGATGTATAGCCCTTCCCAAAAGTAGGTTAACCTTCTAACTCACAAACATTGCCTGTCCAGCTGCGTATGCAGCAGAGTACCGAAACAATCGCGTATCGATTCCCCTGTTGTCAAGAACCAGTATCCGCAAGCAGTTATCTCAATCCAAGAGTCTGAACCAACACTAAAACATACATTATGCTGCTCTCTCGAGATAATAGCGTTATGGCCCATATTTATTTATTTATTTATTTATTTATTTATTTATTTATTTATTTATTTATTTATTATATTTATAGTTGTTCGTTTATTGATATTTATTGACTGTTGATTTCAAAATGAGATCAAGAGAAGGAAAGGTGGTTACAGCAGCAATAACAATATCAAAAGAAAATCAATTACAATAGTTCACAAAGTAACACAATGACAACATAAATAGCGATACATACAAACAGCAACTGATTACAGGAAGCTGTGCAACAATGCGCAATGAAAACATAGATGCAAATATGAGTCAAATACAGGTTACACAACATACACGCATTTAAATAGAAACAGAAGAGTTAAAGAGAAAGAACCGGTGCATTGAACAAATTCGAAATATGTGAATGGTTAAATCTTTAATATATATTGCTACATACCAGTGACATCAAGATGAAGAGGACAAAGTACAGACTGGCGCGAGCTAATCTGTATCGCTGGCGCTGCTTGCTTAACTAGCTGTGCAGATATATCTGCGTCTACTCCTCTGAGTCTCTCCCCCTCATTACAATATAGGCACCCGACAATGCAGTTTACGAGATCTGATGGTAGCGCCAGCACACAGAGCCTAGCGGCTAGGTGCCGCAAAACCGAGTTTTCCCATGCGTAGCCTAGCGAGTAGACGCAGCAAAATCGGACTTGCACGTAGAATCATTTTCTTCTTTAGTTGTGAGCAAGTGGGTCACGGCCGATTATGTAAGCGCCCAGGAAGCGTACTTTGGAAACGGGCCAAAAAGGGCACTGACACTTCAGCGTGTCACTGTGTTCAGCGAGCGTTCCATTTTCTTAGTATCCCTGGCGGTCGGTACCAACAATGGTGAGGCGGCCCAGAGAGCTTCGTTGCACCCACTGGTTCACTGTCGGGTCCCTATAACCACCAGATAGGCAATAAGAGCTTGCGGGCATATCTGCAGTGGATTTAATGAATTGGTTGTGAAGTTCAATTGTAAGAGTTGATTTGACGATACCAAATGTACAGTCTCGAACACTACCCTGGCTTTACCGGCGCCTTCGCAAATGTGCTGCATCATTACAAATACCGCAGACAGTTACGTTTTACCAGGCGAAAGAGTATACAGCCCTCGACGATTGGAACGCGATGCTCGAAGCACGTGTTTCGACCGGATGCAACGATCACTGCCGACTGTGCCCCGAACAGAGTCACCACGAGTCACAAACGCCCTCACCATCACTCACACCGCCAACCGTCGCGTGTTTCGAAGAAGACTTTTCAGCTGCCGAGAGCACGGTACAGTCGTCAGCAAGCTTAACACGAACGCTCCAACGCGTGACCTCGACTAGGTTGCCTGATGCCAGCCGCAAAGCGCTGTGTGCTGTTGCCGTGATTACACTTCGTTATGCTTGGATAGTATGTTGGCACGGGCAACATCTCGTTAGTAGAACCGAAAACTTCGCGGCACTGGCATTCATCAAACTGTTTCAGGACACGCTTTGGAGCGTTCTTGTAGAGCATGCTCACGGCTGTAAGTGGTCTTGAATGTGAACGGGATGGGAACCTGCAGTCCTTGCCCTTGCGCAACGTGCATCCGGGTGCACCGAGCGCGTTGTGGCGTGGGTAACAGCAGTTCTCCTGGCAGTCGTTGGCGAAGAAGCCACAGTCGCAGTCTTCGTTCTCTTCCACGATATCGTTGCCGCAGATGGGGCCGCTGTCCACTGCGTGCCAATGTACAAAAAACAAGCATGGAATCTTTAGAAGAGGAGCCCCCGCTTTTATTATATTTGCTACACTTACATAAAATTGTTTTATTGTTAATATTTATGATACACTGTATACATGAATCAAACAAAACAATGGTAGTCATTGAGCTGAATTACTCGAGTAGAAACATTACCTGGACTTGTAATAATAAAGCACATTCCACTAAGCAGCTAAATTCATTTCTTTATGTGAGGCGTGTTTGGTAAGAGATACGGAATTTTCCTGGCCGTAATCGACCAAGAAAAAGGCATTGCGCGTGGCTTTACTGTCGAAAACACAAATGGCCTCGGCAGAGCTGAGGGGAAGCCTCAGTCAATGCAAAGAGCGTAGTTTCGCGAAGCAGAGTCAGAGCTAATTCCAGGTTTCTCACGGTACCTCAACTCACTCTAATTAAACTGTAATTGCATTTATACTCTATTGCTTTACTGTGCTTTATCACTTAACTTCAACATGCTTTAACCGCACCAGGAACGGAGAAAGACAATGAATGGGAGGTGAGGCGTGCTTTCAGAAGATGCAATTCCATACAGTCAGCGTCTTCACAATTGACAGTAGCTGAAGTTGCGCAATAATCATTCGCACGAGCTCACCCTGGAAGCAGTTCTCGCGGTTGCTTCGACCTTCGAACATCGGTTTGAGGACGTCGGTAATATTTCGTATGCTGCAGGGCGAGAACTTGTCGTTGTTGAACTCGGAGCCCTTGGTCGCCGTAGGGAACATGAGGTAGTTGCCGCGAACGCCGCAAGGGGCGCACGCACCGAAGCAGCTGACACCAGGTGGCGAGTCATGCTGCAGATAATTCAGTTTTGAAAAACAAGAATGTCGCAAATATATATACGATTAAGCATGGAGAGTTCGGGAGAGCACCGGTATTGTTTAAGACAAGGCTAACATACACAAGATACCTGACGCTATGGTGCGATTTATGAGAAAACTCATCCCCCGAATCGACGCACATGCTACCAGTGTTAGCAGTGGTTCGTGTTGGTTAAATCATGAAAAATGTTGACGATAGCGTTGGCCGGCGCGGCTTAACTGCCGTATGATATTGGCTGACCTTTTCTAACTGCTGGCTAAGCCGAACTAGTGAAGAATCTCATTTATGTAAACAATTATCATGCATCAACAATATGGGAATCTGAGGGCCCTGCTTCCTTGTTTGTCGAGAAATAGACGCCATTGCGGAAATATACTGTTGGCGCACCGCATGCACACCGGAGGCTTTGGCTACGGCTTCCATTCATGAACAAGTCCGTTCTTTCGTCCACTTTTGTTTTCACGTACCTTAGATCCTACAGTTAAATAATCTACAATTACGTACCCGCACTTTAATTAAAAACAGTCAAATGCGTCTCCTACGCCTTGCTTAGTTTCGTTCTCTGTCAAATTCATATAGTTCATCCTCGTTTTGTGGTCATCCGTGGCAGCACCTCGGCGTGCAGTGACCGAAACAGTAAAATCAAGCTCTTGTGCGCTCACGGGTGACCCGAAGTTGTGTCCGATCTCGTGACAGAAGGTGAGTTCGGAGACAGCCTGCGACACCGGGCTATTGTAGTTGAGGAACGTTAGGACGCCCGAGTTGAGGCTCAGGTAGAACTGGCGGAACTCGGTCGTGCCGGGATCCTGGTCCACGGACGGTCGGTTCTTCTCGCAGATGCCACCTTGACCCACTGCGAACCATGCGGTTTAACAGCGCTGCGTCAAACTCTGGCGATGCCATGAGGTACACTCTCACATTATTGCAGTGTCACAATTTATATTTAAAAACGTGGGTTTACAGTACACTATCAGAATATTGCAGTGTAATAGCCTCTTTTCTAAGGACGCCGGTTTTTAAAGAAAATGGTATTTTATAGTTGGGTTAACTGAATAAAATTTACTATATTTATTCAGTTTTTTTCTGCGGATTCCATATCTTAAAATAGATTTTTATTAGCTTCAATACAACAAAGCATATCCAGTTTGTGAAAGCATACTTTTTACGATGCTATTTGGCAACTTTGCTCTGTAAAGCACAAAAACAATGTATGTCGCAAAATAGCCAGAAGGATGGTGCGGCCAGTGATCCTCATAGGATTCTTTTCAAGGAACCTCCAATGCAATATAGGTAGATCTAAATATGAGTAAACCTCTTTATATAAGTACAGTTTATGATTATCGTGAATTACACTTTAATGTACTACAATATAAAAAAATAAATAGAATCGCCGGCTAGAGCAGTTTTGTGCTATTCTGGCCACACATTGTTTTCGTGTTTGACAAAATGATATTGACAAAAATCTTCGCGAAAGTACGCAATTAGAACTTGGTAGAACTGGATTCTTTTTTATCTAAAACTATTAAAATCTAATCCTATCGAATGCTATAAAATCTACTGAGACTATTGCAATCTGCATAAAAATTCGAATGCGCATAATAAGTCTCATTGCGTTCAAACAAGTACATAAAAAGGCACTTTCGACGACTCATGATTCACTAACAAAGAAGTTTCAAACCACATCTCGTGCTTGATTAAAAATACTAATAAGCCTTACGAAAAGCTGACATACCATGAACAACACAGCCAAATCTTCCAATCGTGCGTGGGAAGTATAGTTTAAAAATGGGCCGCGAAGTTGTTAATGGCGAAGCATTTCTTAGCGAACTTCAGCGACTTCGAGCGTATCTATCTATCTATCTATCTATCTATCTATCTATCTATCTATCTATCTATCTATCTATCTAATCTAGCTATCTATCTATCTATCTACCTTGACGCCTACGACTTTTAGCTTTCCTGGCCGTTTCGATAATGGTATCGATACCAAACTTGGTATGGCATAACATGACTGTATGAAAAACATATTTGATTTGTCATAACATGAAAATAATGATATTTATGTCATGAATATCATGATTTACATTTCATGGTCCTGCAGCTCTTGCGGTGGTTTCGTTCACGTGGCATGTTGCAAAACTGGTATGGTATGGTTGCAAAACTGGCTAATGTTAGGCGTATGAGCGCCCCTTTCCTTGCGACTAAGTTGAAAGCGATGCGCGCTTGGCCCAATTACGGTATCGCGGTCTGTACTCCTGAAGGCGAAGCGTCCTCCAAGTTTAAGTCATGGTGCACTACACTGTTGAAAGGTATACGTATACTTTAGGGCTGCCATAATGCATAATGCAGCTCACGTTGCGATCTGGCAATCCAAGCGAGTCCCAGGATTCCGTCAGCGAAGTCTCGGAAAGTCCAGGTGTAGGCCAAACAGAAGTCGTCATTGTTCTCCTTCGAGGTGAGGTGAAGCAAGTAGGCCGCGTCTATTCCATCGGAGCAGAACGGGTTGCCCTTTTTGACGCCCTCGGCACAGCTACGGCTGTCGTTGATCTGCGCAAGAGCGAAGTTTGTTGTCCCCTCTCATTTCTAGTTCATAAGCAGATTAGCGTTGTTTAGTGGTATACGAGGACAACGGAAACGCGATCAAGTTTGAGGTATACAGTTGTGCGTTCATTAACATCTATTGGAAGCGCCGCTGTCAACATACACGCGTGCAGGGATGAAAGGCCTAACAAAATGAGCGTTGCAACGAAACCTTCGCCTCAAAGCAAAGAAAGGGGGCCAAGTTTTGCAGTAATGGTGTGAAACTTATGAAACAACGAAGCTGGTTGACCTTAGGAACTTCACGTGGTCCACTTGGCTCGTGCTGCCTCTCCTCGACGTAGACAAAGCAAAGTCGAAACGCAACCTGTCACTGACCATGCGAGAATGTCTAAATTCCAGTGACACAACTAACGTGCAAAGTGCTTTCACGGCTGTCGCATCCCCGGTACAAGCGTGTGCCTTTCGTAACTCGCATCAACGGCTTACGTGTTCGGCAAACGCGGTGCGGCTGGCGGCTGCGCGGTTGATAAAAAGCGGTGCGTTAGAAGCAGACACCCAACGTTTTACATTATTAAGCTTCAAGGGCTTCGCACTCATAGGGGCCCTGAAACACTTTTCCAAGTAACCATGAATGGGTACACCAACAGAGCCTAATTGCCTCACGATTTCACTGCTGCAAAAGTCTTAAGAATCTGTACAGTACGAGCGGAGTTACAAAGATTTGTCGCACGCTGCTATCGCATTCTCCCCTTTCTCGAACTGACGAAAGCACTGAAAGAAAAGCAGGGAGGGATGGCATGGGCAAACGAAACACGTCACGTGGGCCTTGTGGCTATGGTGACCTTGAGCGCTTTTTTTTTCTTTTTTGAATGCGCGGCTTCTTTATTTTGATTGAGCGCGCAAGCGTGTACAAGTCGCAGCTTCCCGCTGTAATCTCTGTAATGAGCGAGCGCGCCATCTTCACATCAGCCAGTGGCTGATAGAAGGCAGTTTACGAGTGTTTTTTTTTTATTTTTCCTTCTTTTGTCGGGAAAAAAGAAATTATTTTTAGGTGACTTCAATAATTTATTGTGAATTCCAGGTCATGTCCTGCGCTATAATATTTGGCCCACTCGTTCTCGGGAGCCTCTACTACCGATTCAGCGTTTTCTTACCTTGCTCAACAAGTGTTGCAGAGCCCCTTCAATGAGCGCAGCAATCAATTAAGGGATGAGTGAAGCAATTAACGCTTTAGCAACAAACTGCGATGTTAAATCGCATAATGCTAGCAGCCATCTTGTTAATAATTCGACAATCATGTTGCTACGTTACGCTGATGTAAGGAAATGCGACTGCTGCGTCGAGTAAGGTGACAGCCTTGTCTATCGCTTCAACGTAGACAGAGAGGTTAGAACACAGCACGTACAAAAGTATGAGCCCGCTGCCGAACTCAACGATTCCTGTCGGAGCCACGCAGCCCACCCTCCAGTACTACCCATGTGGCTTACACGTAATGAAAGACGGTTAGCTCGTTTCTTATCCGCTTGAGCCACCTTCGTTGGCAGCTCAGTTCACACGTTTTAACAAGCCCGTAGAGCATACCACGTGCGAGGCGATTTGTCGCCCTAGGAACATTACCCGGAACTTCAAGGCTATGCTGACAGCGACGGCGAAATTGGACCTAAGGTAGTCATATCATTTCCATCGCAAAAAAAAAAAAGGGGGGGGGGGGGGTATTCGCATAGGTGTTCAAGGTCCGAAGGAATACAACCGACTTCAAACTTTCAAGGCACAACGCGCGCTTACGAAGAGTTCGGCAATCTTTCTCATCAGTCGGCAAATTAAAACTCACTAAGGCTCAAATATGGCCGTTAGTTTGAGTCTAAAGAAGTTTTTCTGATTGCTATATTGGTGACCCTGGGTCAGAATGTGCCTTATTGAGAAAGAATTTACCGAGTCTGAGTCCGGCTGAGGAAAAGCTTGGTGAATCTGAATTTGGGTGAGTCTGATAAAAAGGTTGGGTGGGGATTCTGAGTGCGATTGAGCCTTAAGCAACAAATATATTTCTTGAGTGAGTGAGTTAGTGAGTGAGTGAGTGAGCGAGTGAGTGAGTGAGTGAGTGAGTGAGTGAGTGAGTGAGTGAGTGAGTGAGTGAGCCCCACCTTCTGCCGATCATATCAGGCCCATTCAGTTACCCCACGCTCTCCTTCATTCGAACTGACCCTGATCTTCTGGACGATGAAGCTGATGTCCTGGATGCCTCCAAAGCTGGTGCGCCGATAGACGGCGCTGGCGCGGTTCACGTGTGACGCGATCAGCGCCGTGATGCGGGCGCGCGTGCGCGATGGATTCTGCTCCCCTCTGTAGATGTGCTCGTACAGCAGGTGGTCCACGGACACCTTCAAGTTGCACACGCGCCGAGAGTAGACGGGCAATATGCGCCCCGACGCGTTGCCCGTCCCCTCCACGTCAAAGCGTGCGTCAGGCAGCGTGGTTTTGCCGCGGTTCTTGGAAGATGCCTGCCGTTCGCGTTTTGGACTCGCCGTCCAGCGCTGGACTGTGTCCCGACGGTGACGGACCTGGAAGGAGTAATATTTTGCTAGTTATGAGCAAACTGGACTAACCGGGAAAAAGACACAGGTTAGCTTGTGCTCGCATTGCAGAAGGGTAGCACAATGGTTGTCTACATTTGCGTTGCACTAGGGCTTCTTATCTTGTTAGACTAAATTGCACCAATATTATCACCGGCTGTAAGATCCAAAATCAATAATAAATTGCGCTTCCAGCCACATGTTAAGCAGGGCTTGAACCTGCAATTTCCAACTCAGTTTCCCAACGCGGTAGTCAGTGAAGTCACCGCATACAGTTTCCCGTTTCGGAATGCAAGGTGGCCGACGGAACTTATTCGTAGACATCAAAACATGCAGTGATAACCTGAAGTGCAGGTTAAACATTAGGTTGTGTGCCAGAGGTCGCCTTTTCAAACAGTGTGTACGACTGTCGGCTTCCCATAAAGGAAGCCGCAGCTGTGCCATACCTTGGTCATACAGCGCCTGTGCGTCAGACTTGCTCTTCAATGATCCCAAACTTGTCCCGCTAAGCTATCTACTACCAAGAAAAGACCTAGGCGTCAGCCTGGTCAAGAAGATGAGCTGTGGCTGAACACGGGAAGCATCAGCGAATTTATAGGCGGGAACATTTTGGTGGCTTCAGCAACAGCCCACAAACAAGTAAGCCTCAGTTCGCCGACTGTTGATCGTTACACAACTCCATATTCAGGGGAGCCTTATGACTGTCTGTTTCAGAACCACATTCATGCAATATATGCGTACCTCGTTCGTCACCGTTGTAAATTGTTTTTGTTGAATATTCCGGTGCGAGATCCCACTTACGAAAATTTGATTGATATGTGGGATTTAACGTCCCAAAACCACCATATGATTATGAGAGACGCCGTAGTGGAGGGCTCCGGAAATTTCGACCACCTGGGGTTCTTTAACGTGCACCCAAATCTGAGCACACGGGCCTACAACATTTCCGCCTCCATCGGAAATGCAGCCGCCACAGCCAGGATGCGAACCAGCGACCTGCGGGTCAGTAGCCGAGTACCTTAGCCACTAGACCACCGCGGCGGGGCCACTTACAAAAATAGTTGAGTGGTGACAGTACTACTGCATCGTCTTGATATCACAATGTTCATACGGCGCAAGCGCATCTGCAGCTGTTCCTTATGACGTCCGAAGTGAATGCGTTTTCACATCTACGTCAAGCCCTACAGCAGGCCGTACAGAGCTCGAGTTCTCACGTTCTTCTGCACACCGGCTGCCGAATAGAAGAAACGAAACGAGGGCACAAAAGAAAGCAGGAGTTCCAGGCCCCTACGGTTTGGTGATACAAGTCATCAGGCACGGTCTATGCGCATGACTACCTTAGGTAGAGTGGCACGTTGCGCCGCGGCAGTGGCGGCGAGATTAGCGCGGCTCTTCATCACCGAGTCCATCCAGCGTTCTGTTTCTCCGCGCACTCCGCACCAGCCGCCGGGCGTGCCGGTGTCCGGAAAGCGCGCGTCCCTGGCGTCGTAGAGCACCGAGTGGAAAGCCTTGGGTCCCGAGAAGAACCGTCGCGCGTTCTCCACGTAGTAGCGACCCGACCTCGACTGGATGGCACCGTGGAACACGCCGTCCACCAGGGCGCCGTACACGTGGCTCGATGGCTCGCCTGTTGAATGCAAACGGGATATGGTTCACGGGGACAGCGATGTACGTGAATGACAGGACGCGAGGCGATTGGTGCAACACGCCTACGAAATAACGCGTAATACACAACAGTCGAGAAAAAAATAATCTGGCCACGCAATACGAAGACACATTTGCAAATAAAGGTGGATTCACACGAGGCAATGGAATAGCAACTTTCGCAGCAGACGGCGCATCACGTGACGTGCGCGTCATTGAAACTTGCCGTCCTCGCTTGATCCGCTCTTCTCGATCTACTCGCGGGACGAATTGAAATGTGTCACCACTATATCGATCCTTCTATTTGACGGTCGTCTGCCCTCAATCGAGAGGATTGAGCGTCAAATCTGTGAACATTGGTCGGATTGGCTTGGCTAAGAAGCAGGCTGATGGCTTAAAAGCACCGTATTTTAGTTTTTTGGCAATGAGCAAATGTGTTTCGTGTGACAGTGGAAAGGCAAGTGGTTTTTGGTCGCATAAGCGGGCTGCATAGACGTCAGACTCTACCCAGGTGGCACTGTGAAAAACGCCGCCATCAGCGCCCCCCATCGACATGCTGGCCATAAATGGGTAGTGCAAGTGAGCCGTCCGCAAGCGAACAACGTTACTAGTAACGTTGCAAGCGAACGTCCATAGGCCCCCCTCTTTCGTTGGCCTTGAAGCGCGCTTTCCTGAAAATCAAGGACCTGGCAAGCTGTCCAATCTGTCCTGTCCATTCTCGCTTAAGAAAAGTGCGAAGCTCATCAAAGCAATATGTGAGTACAATGCGAAAGATCTATCTGTTGATTCGGCGAATAAGTATACAAAATGTACTAATAGCAGGAGATTTTAATGCGAAAAGCCATAGCTGGGGATGAGACAAATTAGATGATAGAGGTAAATTAGTAATAGAGTTTATAATAAAAAATAACTAAATCATTTCAAACGATAATAAAAGTGAACCTACATTTGAAAACTCAAGGGGCAAAAGTTGGATTGATTTATCCATCAGTTCAGACAACCTAACTAGGGAAATTAAGACGTGGAAAGTGTTAAACGAACCGTCATATAGTGATCACGAACTGCGAGAATGTCTAAATTCCAGTGACACAACTAACGTGCAAAGCGCTTTCATGGCTGTCGCATTCCCGCAATTGATGCCTTTGGACTTGCCTTTGTGAAATGGATTGTCTTATTTTTATTGCCGCCATTGGTATCTGCATTTTGTACTTAAGTTTTATTGATGTTTATTGTTATATTGTTTATCGTGTTCTCTTCACTTGTGCTACCCACCCCTCATGTAATGTCCCTCGGGACCCTTGAGGTACCACATATAAAAATAAATAAATTAATTAAAATAGAAATATTTGAATAGTCCAAATCACAACCGTTCAAAATAACTAAAAGAGGAAAACAGAAAGCAGTGACAGATTTACTAAATATCAATTGGGAACTAGAGTCACGAAATCTTCATAGTGCACAGGACATAGAAAACCTAGTACAAATATTTTATCAGACTCTTGAAAATTTACATAAAATATGAAAAACGTATTACAAAAGATAAGAAACAGGAGAAGAGCTGGTGTAATTCGGAATTCTAAATCCAAAGGAAGAAAAGTTGGAGCGATTGAAAGACGGTTCAAAAGAAGCAGAGAGGGGAAATAAGAGTAAATTTAAAAGAACAATATTACGAAGAACATAAATTACATGTAGATAACATCGCACAGGCGAAAAAGGAAGATTGGGATACCTTCCTTGCAAAAGTAACAAAAAATTCCTTTAATTTGGGATAAAAACTAGCTAGGAATGAAATCAGAAAAGCAGTTATCATAAATAGTGGGATAAAATAAGATGTTACATCAACAAAGTCTCTATCAGTAACTGTAGAAAACATCATAAGTGAACTTTACGAAAGTGCAGAAGAGAATTAAGTGAACGAATCAAAATTAGGAAAGTTGGAAATAAACAATTACTTAGAAGATGACAAGGAATTTACCCACCAGGAAGTACAAACAATCATTAGATATCTAAAAAAAGGCATTCCTCCAGGACCAGAAAACTTAACAACAGAATTCATTCAAATAATTAATCAAACGAAAAATACGCCCTTTGTAAACATTTTTAACAGTTGTTTGAAATTTGGATGTTTTGCTAAAGAGTGGAAAATATCAAAAATAATTTTAATCCCGATAAAGCAAGATCAAAATATTCCCTCAGACTTTAGATCAATTGCAATAAATTCAATGTTTGAAAAAATACAGGAAAGCTTACTGAAAGATCGGTTGTATTACTTTTTACACAAAAATTACTACTACTTAAAAATCAATATGGGTTTAAATATGGCAATTCAACTACACACGCGTTGGAGAACATAAAGAAAAAAGTAGATCAAACTATTCTAGATAAAGAAGTAGCTCTAATTATATCCATGGATATCAAAAACGCATTCAATACCATTGACAAAAAAGAAATAATCAGGTACTTAGAAGCAAACAATTGTCCAAAAAATTAATAAAATAACCGATGCAATATGACAAATCTGAAAATTGTATACAGAAATGAAGATACTGAAATACTGTATCAAATAAAAAAAGGATGTCCACAAGGATTCCCATTAAGCCCATTACTATGGACCATAATGATAACTGAAGTACTTAGGAAAATATATCCAGAAAAACATTCGTGCAAGCATTCGCCGATGACATAACATTAATAATTGAAGGAACCTCAAAAAGAAACTTACAAGATAAAGCTAACCAAACACTAAGTATATTTATTACACAAATGGGGGCAAGAAAAAAGATTGAATTTGATGCAGTGAAAACAGAATTAATGGTTGTCAAAGAAAAATATTCAAAAAGCCCACCAATACTTAAATTAGCAGAGGACAAAATAAAAATGGTACAACAAATGAAAATATTAGGAGTAATAGTGGATAAAAAAGTTTCCTTATATTAAAGAGAAAATAATTGACTTAACCATCAATTTAAATAAATTCACTGGTAAGAATACAGGTATCCGAAATAAACAACTTAGAGAAATATATACAAAAGGAACGGAAAAAATAATAACTTATGCAGCCCCAATATGGTATAAAACATAACTACGGTAACTAAAACATAAAATCAATACAACGGAAATCATTACTCTCAATAACTAAAGCCCATAAAACAGTTTCGAACAATGCATTGAACGTGTTAGCCGATGTACCTCCGGTACAGCTAAGAATAGAGAAAAAAATAGAAATTTATAATATCATGAATAATAGAAAACAATTTATCTCGAACGATATAATATTTGACGCAGACTCTATTTCTAAAAACATTGACAAGTGGAAAATTCATCCTTCAAAAAGACTAAGTTTTAAGTTCGATAAAGTGTTGAACCAAATAACAGAGTATAAACTTTATACAGATGGTTCATGCAATGAAGCTGGAGTGGGTGCTGCTTTTTTAGTTATGAAGGAGGAAAAAAGTAGATACTAAACAATTCGCATTACCAAATCATAGCAACAACTTCAAGGCGGAAGCAATAGCAATAGCAAAGGCAGTAGAGTACATCACTTTAAAACAAAATCAAAGCACCTATCTTTTGTTGACAGACAGTTGTCGGTGCTCAAGAACATAAACAACTAAGAAAATCTTAACCACTATATATTTAAAATCAAACAATTACTGTACAAAGCAACACTAAACAATTCACAATCATTCTAACTTCATTCAAATCATTCTAACTATCATTCTAACTAATCATTCAACTAAACTAATCAATCAACTAAACAAATCATTCTAACTAATGTAAAAGGACATAGTGCAAACATTGACAATAAGGCAGCAGACGAATTGGCAAAAATGGCAATAAGATATGAAGAAGGAGTAAATATCCAAATCTCAAAAAAATTTATCAAAAAATATTTACAGAAAAATTTATATAGAAAGGGGAACAACTGGGGGCACAGGATATAATCTATAGACAAAGTTACATACATAATTGGATACAGCATGTTAACCAGATTCAAAATCTGTTCATCGCAAACTATCAAATATCACAAATTTTAACAGAACATAGAAGGTTCTCTCATTACTTGCTCGGGTTCGGTATTATAAGAAATAGGCTCTGGCCCTGTAATATGGAAGAAATAGATCTGGATCATTATTTTAAGGAATGTAAATTAACAGAAAAACAGAAAAATGTTGTAAAAGTTGTGTAAAAACCCCACAAAAAAGTATGAACTCATTGATAATGTACAGGCCGTGGCGGTTCTGGAGGAGATGGTGGACATCATAAATAGTAAAATGTAAATTAAAAGATATAAACTAAATTAGGCGAATGGGAAAAATAGAGAGAAAACTAAAAAACAATCAATAACAAAAAAATGAATTGCAGAGTGCGATTCTATCAGAAAAAAGGATAAAAAAGAATAAAAACAGAAATCAGGGAAAAAGAAAATAAGAGGGACCTATCGGAAAAAGGACAAAAACGCCGAGAGAAATAAAGTCCACCTTTTTTTTAAACACAAGAGAGGGAAGACACAACACCGAGATTCAGCACCAACCATAATTGGTCCCAAAACACAGGAGGTCAGCAGAGTCTGGAGAATCACTAGTAAAACCAAAGCCTCAGATTTCGGGTTCGTTCGCTCCATCCTCCTGTCTCGGTACCACATATCCCTCTCAAATAAGTCCTCCATATCTCCCTTCAGCTGCCAATATCTGAGAAGGGATAAGGCAACTTGGAGTGTCGACAGCAAAGCCTCCTATGGTGGCAACTGACGGCATTCATATGTCCCTTCAGCTGCCAATATCTGAGAAGGGATAAGGCAACTTGGAGTGTCGACAGCAAAGCCTCCTATGGTGGCAACTGACGGCATTCATATGTCCCTTCAGCTGCCAATATCTGAGAAGGGGGCAGCTCGGAGTATCGACAGCAAAGCCACCTATGGTGGCAACTGACGGCATTCATACCTCCCTTCAGCTGCCAATATCTGAGAAGGGATAAGGCAGCTCAGAGTATCGACAGCAAGGCCACCTATGTTGGCAACTGATGGCATCAAAAGCATCGCCATAAACCATCTAAAACCCCGATCTCTACCAACCGCTTTTTCGAACAGGGGCCTCATATGTCCTACTACACTAAAAGGACTCTCGTCACTGGCATGTTCGCACCCTGGAATTCAAAATATCTATATCTAGGGGTATACAGGTATGTATGTATGTATGTATGTATGTATGTATATATATATATATATATATATATATATATATATATATATATATATATATATATATATATATATATATATATATATATATATATATATATATATATATATATATATATATATATATATATATATATATATATATATATATATACCTGTGCCTACATGACACACGTGTAAGAATTATCATGTTTCCACAAGTCATATATTTCGTCATCCACTGACGTCACGTAACACAAAATTTGGTATATGTGGAGCCAGAAAAACGGCTGCGAGCGCATCATGTAGGGCCCAACATACTCTTATGTAGCGGTGACGCGCGCGCACGCTGCGCACAGTGACGCCACGTTAGCAAAACGTGAGCACTCTATAGTCTGACACCAGGCGCGACCAGCGTTCGTCGACGCGGCCCGATGGCAACCGGCGCGAAATGCCACATGCTGCATTTCGCACCGATGCGTCACCCAGACAACTATGCGTCTCCCTCTTTTCATGTCGGAGGGACGCCGGACGCGCTGTAACGCACGTGCGTCAAAGCAACGCAGCGCGGCGCATGCCTATGAGTATATGGCAGGACCGGTGCCACAGGACCGGTGTCCTCAGTGACAATGCTGGCGTGACGCGACGAAATGAACGCCGGCGAGCACGCGCACCGCGCCGCGTCGAAATGTATTGGGGCCATGACTGTAGCATGTAGTCATCTTCTCACATGACATGCATCTCATGACTATTACGTTTGCACCAGTCACATACCTTCGTCATCCATTGGCGTCACCTAATACCAAATTTGGCATATGTGAAGCTAGCGAAATGACCACGAGCGCATCATGAGTGTGGCATGTAGTCATGTTGTTACATGACCCGCATTTCATGATTATCATGCTTGGATGTGTCATTTACCTATGTCGTCCGTTCGCGTTGCGTAATACCGAGTTTGGTACATGTAAATCTAGCGAAACGGATGCGAGTGGATCATGAGAGCAGCATGTATTCATGTTGTTACATGCCACGCATCTCATGTTTATCATGTTTGCACCAGTATCATACGTTCGTCTTCCATTCACGTACCTTAATACCAAATTTGGTATAGGTGAAGCTAGCGAAACGGCCGCGAGCGCATCATGAGCATGACATGTAATCATGCTATTACATGACAGGCATGTCATGATTTTCATGTTAGGTTCTGTCGCTTGTGTTCGCCATGCAATCATGCAATACAATAACAGTTTTGCAACATGTCGTGTGAACGAAACCACCGCAAGAGCAGCAGGA